>NC_047019.1:22474350-22774350 GCF_902652985.1 Pecten maximus
AGCAGATATTGATACACCGAGGTGTTTATGGCACGTTACTTCAGTTAGGGAAATGTTATTCATGATCAGGGGTGGATGGATAAGTTTGTCAAGTTTCTTACTTACAGTCATTGTAACAGTTTTGTTAGGATTAAAATTTACGAGCCATGTTTGAGACCACTCATGAATTTTGGTTAGATCGTTATTTAACTGATTTGTGGCCAGACCCGGTGACTCCACTTCGACATATAGAGACGTATCGTCAGCAAATAGTTTTATATTACAATGGATGTCATGAACAATATCATTTATGAAAATTAAAAATAGTAATGGTCCTAAAATTGATCCCTGGGGAACTCCTGCTGTGATATATGCTAAATAAGACTGCTTACCATTTATAACAACACGTTGACAACGATTTTTTAAGTAATCCGTGAACCAATTAAAAAGATTTCCTGTGATACCCAACGATCTTATTTTAGAAAGAAGGCCTCGATGCCAAACCCGGTCAAAGGCCTTGCTTATATCACAAAATACCATTCTGATTTCTTTACATTTATCCAACGCGGAGAAGATTAGCAATAGATACGAGTTGATTAATAGTGGAGTCGCCGGATCTGAAACCAGACTGACAGGGTGTTAGTAGGGACTTGTCAACGAGATAGTTGTAAACATATTTATATACGCATCGTTCCATCATTTTACCAACAATTGACAGTAGTGATATAGGTCGATAATTACTTAAAGCAGATGGGTCATCTTTGTTATATACTGGTGTAACATTAGCAATTTTCCAAGATGATGGGAATATACATGCAGTGAGCGAAAGGTTAAATACTGCTTGCAGTGGATAGCTTAAAATATCGGCAGCTTCCTTAATCAAACGTGGACTTACAAGGTCGGGACCAGAGGCTTTCTTCGTGTCAAGGGAATGTATAGCATCAAGAACGTCCTGGCGAGATATTACAATATCAGAAAGTATATGTGTATGAGACTGCTTTAATACAGGGGGGTCAATGTACGTGTCATCAATAGTAGATTGTGAAGAGAAAAAAGTGTTGAAAGCGTTTGCCTTATCCAGGTCGTCAAGTAAAATATCGTTATTGTCAGAAATAGGAGGAATGTCGCTTTTCATTTTGGAGTTGGACATAAGACTATTGATAATTTTCCACCATTCCTTAGCACCAGTATTATTACTATGGTTAAGTTTATCACAGAGTTTGTTAAAATGATTTCGTTTGGAATTGCGAATGGCGTTGATACATGTATTTCTATATTTTCTAAATTTAGCCCAATCGTCTATTTTACCAGATTTCTTTGCTTTCCGATGAACATATTTTCTTTTACGAATCAATTTCCTTATAGTGTTGTTGAGCCATACAGGAGCGTTGCTTCTTATAGTTATACTCTTATTTGGTATACATTCTCTAGCCGTCTTAAGTATAATGTCAGTACTTTTTTCTACGTCATGAATGTCGAGAATGTTGTCTCGGTCAAATTTAGAAAGTTTGTCTCTGTAGTCGTCGTAGTCACCAAGATCATAAAGCCAGATATTACGTTTGAAATATGATTGGACTGGTTTGGAAATATTGAGGCTGCCATAAACAGAAAAACTATTAATCTCGAGTTCCTCAGGGTTCGGCATCGGTTGATTTCTTCCATGTTGATATAACACCATAATGGCCACAACATAGAACAATAATTGATAAATATATTTAGGTCATCGGGAGAATGTTTCCACGAGATGATTTGTTTTTGTATTATCTATTAGCATGGTTTGTTTAGATATCTATGAAACTACCTGCTGTGTTTAATGGATCAGTAAAAATGTGACAATATGCAAAGTACCATGTGACAAGATACAAAGTACAATGTGACAAGATACAAAGTACAATGTGACAGGTTACAATTTACAATGTGACAATGTACAGTTTACAATGCGACAAGATACAAGATCTTTTTAAAAATTTGCTCCTCGATTTGAATTAAAGCTGCGGTTTCGTTTGCACGCTGGCATTGTTTTCTATTTCGAATATAAATTGCAGAAACTTCCATGTTTACTGTCTAGTATAATCTTACTTTATGTCAATCGGGAACCGTCGTCACTTTCCGTAAACGATACAACTCGTTTACGGAAAGTGCCAACGGTTCCCGATTGACTTTATGTGTCTCGACTGCCGTCAGTTCCACTGGAAAGTTACGTCAACGTGTTGGAATGCATCGGGCAAAAACGTTCTTTGCTCAAATGTGGTATCGAATTAATGAACGATACACAGGTATCCTTAACATGCTAGTATGTAAATAGATTGACATAGTGCTTACTAAACATAAAATTATATATATATCCAAAATTAAATAATACAGACCATTGTCTGTGATCAGTTTAGATCGTAAGGAAGAATCCACCTCGTTTTGTTACACTATCAGTATGATTTTGTTTGTAAGTTAAGGTAAATCAAAATTACTTCAAGATATTTTGTTATAATAATATTGAATTCGAGAAATAGAGATTATTTTGTAATTTCTGCTATTTATCTTATTGCTTTATCAATATCCGGAATACATACGAATTTCCAACCAACGGTCCATACATATGTATTAGATATTTAAATCGTGGAAAGGGAATTCATGCCAACTCTCTGTTGTTTAAAACAGATGCCTTCGGATAAAGCTATTTTTATTTACAGGGAAACGCGTTCCTGGGGTTTCCGGAAGAGTGTTCTATGTTACAGAAGTAGCTGTCCCAGTATTCGCACCTACTGTTGTAATAATTAATATATAATACTGTTGTAATAATTGATATATCATACTGTTGTAATAAATGATATATAATACTGCTGTGATAATTGATATGTACTACTGTTGTAATAATTGATATGTGATACTGCTGTAAAAATTGATATATAATACTGCTGTACTAATTGATATATACATGCAATACTGTTGTAATAATTGATATATAATACTACTGTAATAATTGATATGTGATACTGCTGTACAAATTGATATATAATACTGTTGTAATAATTGATATATCATACTGTTGTAATAATTGATATATAATACTGTTGTAATAATTGCTATATCATACTGTTGTAATAATTGATATATAATACTGTTGTAATAATTGATGTGTAAAACTGATGTAATACTTGATATATAATACTGCTGTAATAATTGATATATACTACTGTTAAAATAATTGATATATAATACTGTTGTAATAATTGATATATAATGCTGTTTGAATAATTGGTGTGTAATACTGTTGTAATAATTGATATATAATACTGCTGTAATAATTGATATATAATACTGTTGTAATAATTGATATATAATACTGCTGTTGTAATTGATGTGTGATACTGTCGTAATAATTGATATATAATACTGTTGTAATAATTGATATATAATACTGCTGTAATAATTGATATATAATACTGTTGTAATAATTGATATATGATACTGTTGTAATAATTGATATATAATACTGCTGTAATAATTGATATTTAATTAGTCGTTATTACAATAGCGAGTGTAACAACACTGTAAGAGGGAACACGGGAAATGAAAGTCACGTTTGAGAAGTGCTTCATGAGTTAATAGCTATATTTACAGCACGTGTGTCTATTTTTATATGTGTGTCCATCCCCCTATAGCTACAACATTGGTCATCCTAAGGTGCTGACGAATGACAATACTGGTCATTCCCTTACATTGACCTTCAGGCGGCTGATGACCTGTCTACCGTGTTCCCGAAAATTGTTTAATAGTAGCATAGAAAAAAGGGAAGAAGATTTCAGTTATTGAAATCGTCAGTGTTGTCGAAGATAGTACAAATATACATTTCTTCCGGTGACTTTGTCCCCCGGTGTCGGAAGAGGGCGTGCGGCCAGACACCGTGTGTAGGTATTCCGACTGTCACCAATCATTAGACCTTACCACAATTGCTGCCTTTGTCATCGGGTGATCACTCGGTCCCTCCCATTGCTGCTGTGTGAGGAAAGAAACTGGACGACACTCTCTAGGTCAACGGACTCTAGTCATATGTTGTGCAAGGACACGCCAACCGAGTCATTGGTTCATTACAAATGATTTTAATAATTAAAAAGAGTACAACATTTCAGATGTTGTAAATGAATCATATACGCACCAGGAAGTTTTCGTCGTAGTCTCAAACAAAGCGTGATATCTGCATGTTAATCAGCGTAGATTAATCAAGTGGCGTAGTTAAAACGTACAAATATTCATTAATCCGGACTTTCTCTGAGAACAAAGGTTTTCCTATTTAAATTGAAAATGTTTCTTGTCATTTTTTAATTTGTATACGACCTTTAAATACGGAAAGGACATAAAACTCCCAAAAAATTGGGAAGTTTTTGTCATTTTAACTTGTATACGACCTTTGGATACGGAAAGGACAAAATATTCTTTTTGTACATATCTAGAAAGCATATCGATCTTATGCATGGACTAATTAAGACAAGTGTAGGTATTTAGTTGACAGTAAGCGCGTTCAATAAAGAAGATTAAGGAAATCTGACACTTCAATTCTCCTTATTGTTTCGTAGTTATATACTTTGCTTTCAGTTGGTTAAAACTTCTGGCATGGTCCCAATTATACAGTAATCATCGTAAAGAAACCAGGCGTATCAGGAGGGGAATGCTTGGCTTCCAAAAATATAATAAACTAGATATATCCATTCAAATGTGTGGAATGTATAAGCCAATTCATCATATGTCAAATGATAAACATTTTCATTTTTCAAGATTCTTTTCTTTCTTCATCGCCATCGTCGTTCATTGAAAAGAGGCAAATTAGGAACCATGCATGCCAAGGCCGAACAAAATGATCATTAGTTAAAGTATACCCCGATATTTTCCATTGTTTTTTTCCAAAGTGTTATACCTAATGTCCCAAGGAAGAGGAGGTCAACATAGCCGTGTAAACAACATGGCCGTGTAAGTGAAAAAATATAGGTGGCTTACTGATTTCAACCCGATTTCCGCAGCACATACAGGTCACAATATCTCCGTAAGCTAGGTGAACTTTGTTTTAACGGCACCACAAGCGTGGCATCCATGCATTGGCCCTTGATAATTAACTACCCATTAGCGATCGGGTAAGCATTCCTCTGTTCAGGGAGATGGTTACCTAGACTTACCTACCTACTTTTTCGAATTCGTTATAGTAAAGTTTACTCTACCCTTGATAGTCCATGGGGGTAATAGCTTAACTTTCCACATTGCACAACCAACCAGATACAGTGTATAAAAATAAATTGCCCCAAGCGCAGTCTAAATATGATTCCTTATGAAACAATTCCGTCAACTTTGCAAGAAAGGGTAACTTAGGGTATATTCCGTCACCAAGACAGTGCTGACCTTAATTCGACGGAGATAAAAAAACCTATACGCGTTTCAAGTAGTAGCAGGTAGGTAGCACGCATTAGAAGTTAAAAGTACCCAAGATAACAACTACAGAGCCAGCACCTGGTAACAGGAGAGTTAGACCGTGAATTCTGACATTCTGGAAAGGTTGCGACACTGTTGATGCGAGTAAACTGGAGAAACGACCTTGTTTTCCGGACAAGGGCAGCACAATATCCAGTCATAGCAATATGATTCTCCGAATCTTGGCAGATCATATGGTCAACGTTGCCGTCGGAGGAATGGTTCAAAAATACCAACTAGAAGAAGATCGCCAAAAACGAAAGCGCGTGTGTTGTCTGTGGAATTTGGGCTAAAGAGTCCAAGAACACACCGACAGAAAAAAAAATCACTTTTAACGTCCTCTTTATAATTTCTGACGTTAAGGTATGTTGATAGGTATATCGATAGAAATATCAAAGTGTATTCACAAAGAATAAAGGAACATGTACATATTTACGTTTTTAAGCATGGAGGTTGCAAAGCTGTAGCAGTGGTTCCGGAAGTGTTCCGTATAAAATGAATTCCGGACATCCGTTTATCGGTCAGACTAATTAACGTATTAACATATTTGAAAGACGAGTTACAATTTACATTAAAGCCAGGACAACATGACTAGATAGTGTTTCGTTGTAATTTCAAATGTAATCATGAAATCTCCGTATATCAGCGTTAATTGACTGTGATAATCAAGGTACGTCTGATTATAACCTTTATGACAATGTTGATTTCCTTTCCTATTATAACGATATGATCATAATTCATTCCTATTGACTAATGTATTAGCCCCATCCCATTGACTGTGGGGATTAGGCCACCGTATTTCTCTCTCTGTTCTACATCTCTCGTACAACGTTTAACCAAATGGATATTGAGATAGAGAGTGGTGAAATCATTTATCTGATAGGCTTTTAAATCATCTGGAGACAAATGTTTTTTTTTTTTTTTTTTTTTTTACATCTGAGAGATAACGGAACAACAAAAGGATTGACCAAAGAGCGTAATTGCTACAGGTACATAAAGACCACTTCACACAAGAGGAAACAAAATAATTATCAACGTGAGTGATACACCGTTAATTACCTTAACATGCGGTCAACTTGAAAAGCGTAAGTTGGGCATATAGCGCCAAACAGGACGGGGAAACCTTAATGCGCCCTGACCTAGATTGGAATCCGGGATATTTAATTTGTGCTGCAGATAGTCTCTTTTGTCAATGGGCTATATTTTGTACGTGCACATACATTTTAGTGGAAGACTCGACTAGAATCTACCAAACGGCGATATATTGAACGACAAAATGCATCCCTCCGAATTACATGTTCTGGGTTTGAATCAAAGGATAATCTAAATGTTTAATGTTGATTTTTATCAATCACGTTCTGGCTTTTCATTAATGGGGAATATGATTGCACGTAGCGTAAGGACATCGTCATGCTTGAATTATTAGGATGAAGCGGATTCATACTGGGACGAAGTGTTATGTCTGCCGGTACCTGATTTTGTCTGCCCTGTAGGTCGGGCGTAAACATTGTACATGATGCCCCATTGCATGATCGAAGAGACGACTTTGGGATATCACATTTTCCTTTTTTCTGAACATCTTTCTTCTTTCTAATGTCTTCCTTTACATTGCATCACTTTTGGCCTTTATTTGAACGTTCGCCTTGTGAAAAAGATTTTGGGTTCTCTTCCCTGGCCAAGACAACGAGAGTGTATAAAAATGGTAGTTGTTTCTCTCGCTTAGCTTAACGTTGAGCATTTTGTGAGATGACTGGTTCGCCCGTTGACAGTATAATATGACCTGGTGGGGTGTCCTGCTGGGTGTCTTCGACAGTATGCTTTAGTGAGGTAGCACTATAAAGTCGGGCATCAGTTTCGCGCTACCACAAGAACAAAAACTCAACATACCACAGTCTCCCAAACACGCCCACTCTACACTTAACGCAAGTATCTGTACAAAAGGGAGGCCGTCCTTAAATGACCTTAGCTGTCGATAGGATAATAATGCATTTTTGTTCAACGTTTTGTTTGGTTTGACACAATATGAATGACCCATAATTGCATATGGTCATGGAAGACGAAGCATGAAAGTTATGATACGCGAGGGAAAAAGAGAAGATCAAAAATAATGTACAAGAGTAAAGAGATGGATAGTAATACATTGTAAACCAAAATGTTACAAGGATACAAATAGTAATACATTGTATATCCAAATGTTACAAGGAGACGAATAGTAATACATTGTATATCCAAATGTTACAAGGAGACAAATAGTAACACATTGTAAACCCAAATGTTACAAGGAGACAAATAGTAATACATTGTAAACCCAAATGTTACAAGGAGACGAATAGTAATACATTGTAAACCCAAATGTTACAAAGACATGAATAGTAATACATTGTATACCCAAATAGATTGTATACCTAAACGTTACAGCTGTACATTGTAAAACTAAACGTTACAAGGCGGATGTTTTGTAAAAACCGATCTGAACACCACATCCAAAATTCTGTAAGAAATCTCCGTTAATCCGTTAACATTAGCAGCCGATCCATATAATGGTATTTAAACACAAATGTCTTGTTTATTGTCAGGTTAACGGGCTGTGTAAAAGGTCAACACTTGCCGACAGTTTTATCGCTTTGTACACGGCATGCTAAGTGTTTGTGAAATATCAACTGAAACAAAATATTTTTGACCTGTAAGTAACAAAGTAATGATAAGAATGTCTCGTTAATCGTGGTATGGTAATGCATCTGAGTGTGGCCATGCAAAAACCAGGTCAGGACATCTGGACCCAGTCTATCGGGTTGCATTAAAGCTTTAAACAACGCAGAGACATTGTTCTGTAGAAGATCCTTTAAAGATACAGAAACGCGTTGTACTGTTTTGAATATCCAAACACATGCTTAAATGTTTATGGTTTTAGTTTTGCTCGATATGAAAAAATCACTGATACTAAATATTGCCAGAGGGAGTCGGCAAGCTAACGGAGCTGGGTACAGTAGTCTCCAGGTCTGATGTCAGCTTACTCTACCTGAACCAACATTGATAACGAATTATCGACACTCAATACAACAATCGTTTACTGCTAATTGTATTTAATCGATCGATTTATTGCGATATCGGCAACACGATCTCACGAGAGCGTAGAGTAAAACAGACAGCCGTATAATTACTAGACATCAGAGAATCGAGATGTAGTAAACACGAGTACATCAAGGCCGTGACCTTTACCAGGTCCATTACGTGCGTCCACAAAAGGTCAAAAGTAGTATTCGTCGAAGGAAAAAACAGTTGTAGTATGTAGTTTTATGGTTATGATTCGACATACGTCTGTTTAGGTAACCAAATTCTTTTGTGTGTCTTTCGTTCAATCAGCTGTGAGGACAGCGATGCAGGAAGATCCCTGCATATATTTTTCTATTCTTAGACTTGTCCTTTTTTCCATCATGCTAAACATTGTGTCGCAATGGAATTTTGAAAACACAGTTTTTGATATATGCAAATGCACGAATTAATCTGTCTTCAACCTGATTTCTCAGAAAAAAACTGCATACACAAAGTAAAAAAAAAAAGGAAACAACAACAAAAAAACGGTACCAGCTAATCATTTCTATCAAAACAATGACAACGGTACCAGCTAACCATTACTATCAAAACAATGACAACGGTACCAGCTAATATAACTATCAAAACAATGACAATGGTACCAGCTTACCATTACTACCAAAACAATGACAACGGTACCAGATAATCACTACTATTAAAACAATGACAATGGTATCAGCTAGTATAACTACCAAAACAATGACAACGGTACCAGCTAATATATCTACCAAAACAATGACAACGGTACCAGCTAATATAACTATCAAAACAATGACAACGGTACCAGCTAATATATCTACCAAAACAATGACAACGGTACCAGCTAGTATAACTACCAAAACAATGACAACGGTACCAGCTAATATATCTACCAAAACAATGACAACGGTACCAGCTAATATAACTATCAAAACAATGACAACGGTACCAGCTAATATATCTACCAAAACAATGACAACGGTACCAGCTACTATAACTATCAAAACAATGACAATGGTACCAGCTTACCATTACTACCAAAACAATGACAACGGTACCAGCTAACCATTACTACCAAAACAATGACAACGGTACCAGCTAACCATTACTACCAAAACAATGACAACGGTACCAGCTAACCATTACTACCAAAACAATGACAACGGCACCAGCTAACCATTACTACCAAAACAATGACAACGGTACCAGCTAATCACTACTATCAAAAAAATGACAACGGTACCAGCTAATATAACTATCAAAACAATTACAACGGTACCAGCTAACCATTACTACCAAAACAATGAGAGCGGTGCCATCTAATCATTACTACTTAAACAATGACAATGGTTCCAGCTAATATAACTACCAAACGCAAAACAAAGCAAGCATGGACACAATGATAGTTTATTAGAGGAATTGACAAAATCACGTCTCTTGTTATTTCAGTTCAACAAATGATACACAGAATATATGAGAGAAAATAACATAATGATTTACAAAAATTACAAAATTACGTTGTATAGTTATCTCGGCCAGTAATACGCAGAGTATATAAGGTTACAAAGAGGAAACCGGTGAGTCCAGCGATATACAGATGACAGACTGTAACCGCAGGGTTTCGACAGACAAACCAAACTCGATATAACTTGTAGGTCTTCATTCGATACCTACCGAAGTCCTTTAAACTTCTTCATTATTATATATAAAACGTCAAAACCCACAAATAGATCGATCTAACGGGAATTACAATATAAATATAATGACAGGTCCTCAGAGACTGGGCAAACAATTGGCTGGTAATCAACGTTATTAACATCTAATTTCCGATCTGAATACTAAATACCATCTTCTGATACCGGTTAAGACCGTGCATTTTCATTAAATACGTTTAAATGGAGAAAGCTGATGTCGAGACATACACTGATATAATGAGAGGTCTACAGTAGGCATTAAATAAGCGTATACAGACGATTGTGACCGCGTCTAACATGAAATAAGACGATAGTTTTGAAATCTTTATTACAGTGGACCCATAAAAATATGAGAGGCGACTCGTCAAACCTCTAAATACCGTGCCCGTCTCGTCTTCCGTTATAATGTTCCAAGCATACGCTGTAACAGTTTACAAATATTAAAGAGTTCCACGTACATAGGAACCTTACTCTATCAAAACGACAGAGAATACCGACATCATAACGAAACCTTAAGCCCAACTATAAAACGAAGCAATATACGAATAAAGAAAAAGTACAAGAAGAGCTGAACGAAACCACTAGGCATAGCTATAAGGACCAAACACGTCTTACTTCATATCGAATTATTTGGTGAGGACGTTGACAAACCAGAATACACTAATACTTCAGCAAGGCAAAAGCCATAATTGATATACTCTACATTTTACCTATGAGATATCAGAAATGATTAACTCATTATCGCTGATATGAAATTTGTTTTGACCAATCAGAACGGTGTTTTTTATTCACCGCATTTAATTCTCCGATTGTTTGGGTTCAGATTCAATTAATACATGATTATTACTGCACATTTGAATGTTTTCTATCACCTTGTGCGATATCCAGTTAAACTTGCTCATCTAAGTGTTAATGGTTTTGTCATCACCTTTGCTCTACCGGCTTCATTGATGATACAATTGTCCTTGAAATTCATACACTTACTTACATGTACATCCAACAGCTCTTGTAGGAGTTCGCGTTTCAGTTAACCGGGGTAAAAAATGAGGTCACTGTTACTATAAATAGGTTTTCCACGTTCTAGCCCTATCGGCTTCAATAATGATACAATTTCCCTGAAACTCCATAAACCGATTCATAATCCTCTTCTCTTTCAGGAGTTGGCCTTTCAATTACCTAGGTCAAAAGAAGGTCACTGTTATCAGAAATTAGATTTCAACGTCCTCGTTCTGCTGACTTTATTTATGATCCAATTTTACTGAACCTTCATACACCTTTTCACAACCATCATCTCTGTTTGAAGAACGCGTTTAAATTACCTGGGGTGAAACATTAATGAATCTCTTTAACTTATTTTTCCAAAACAGCATGATTGGATTGAAAGAAGAAAGTTCCGGAAGGGTTAGCGCCTTTTGTTTCAAAGATAAAATCTACCATGTAAACCTATTTTTAGAACGGTTAACGTCACATCTGAGGTATTTATACTAGGTATATATTGGGTGATGGTAGCTGCCTTTCTACTTGCAGTTTAGTGAGATTACGTGGAATGAAATATTAACTTATCGTTTTTAATACTGCTAACTGTAAAACTTGTAATTTATTCAAGATATATGATTTCTTTGTTTATCATACGTCTCGATAATATAGAAACATTGTGTAATTAATTCACAGAAATACAACACAGATGGACGGAAATTAAAGAAGAAATTTGTCAGCAAATACAAAATCAGGTTGGCATTGATTGACTTTACATGAATAATATCCTTAACTCTGTAATTGTGATTACATTATGAATTCACAAGAAATCAAATACAATCAAGAGGAAACTTCCTCGATACCTTATTATTGTATCAGGACACGGGATAAAAATAACAAGATTAAATGTTAATTAACACATATGATTGTACTGAAAAAATAAACGTCGACAAAAAAGGAAAACAAGAAAGATATGTCATGTCATTTATTAGGCTTAGTAAAGCCAAAATAAATAGAATTATTTAAACACTTCCGTATGTAAATATCGCATTATAATTAACTCTATTTTCGGCCGATCTGGTATACGCAATACGTGTTTTCTGCATGTCATATATAGTTTTAACATAAATTAAAATATGAAGGTCGTCTGGAATAGTCAACTTTATACCAATGAATTTAAATATACATAATTGCTTATTGCCACATTAAAATACATATATTTCTAGTATTTGAAGAATATTTACTGGGGAACTAAACATGTTACAGTAACAGCAAGAAAAAATCACAACAAAATACGTTACAAGTAAATAACTGTTTGAGGGTTGCCAGCTTCCCATGAGTGTTACTCTGTAGGCTATCTAGCGTATGGAAATGTGTGGCATTTCAAAGAAGGGTCAACACGTACAATTTTTTCTGTCTTGTCTGGTAGCGGGGTTGTCTTGACAACACGTTACATTAATTGCTCTTTTAATTATAACCCTTTGCTTATGTTTATGTTGCTTTTGATAACCTCATTACGAATCTTTGATGGGTATACAATAAAAGTAGAATTGTAATTAACAAACCACCATAGAGAAGAGCACGTCGTCCCTTTTATGTAATGTCGATATCATGACTGATGTAGGAATGGACATATTGGCTGCTTTACTGAGGTAGGAATGGACATATTGGCTGCTTTACTGAGGTAGGAATGGACATATTGGCTGATTTACTGAGGTTGGAATGGACATATTGGCTAATTTACTGAGGTAGGAATGGACATAGTGTGACTGCTTTACTGAGGTAGGAATGGGCATATTGGCTGCTTTACTAAGTTCGGAATGGACATATTGGTTGCTTTACTGATGTAGGAATGGACATAGTGTGGCTGCTTTACTGAGGTAGGAATGGGCATATTGGCTGATTTACTGAGGTAGGAATGGACATATTGGCTGATTTATCGAGGTGGGAATGGACATAGTGGCTGATTTATCGAGGTAGGAATGGGCATATTGGCTGATTTATCGAGGTAGGAATGGACATATTGGTTGCTTTACTGAGGTAGGAATGGACATATTGGCTGCTTTACTGAGGTAGGAATGGGCATATTGGCTGCTTTACGGAGGTAGGAATGGACATATTGGTTGCTTTACTAAGTTAGGAACGGACATATTGGCTGATTTACTGAGGTAGGAATGGACATATTGGCTGATTTACTGAGGTAGGAATGGACATATTGGCTGCTTTACTGAGGTAGGAATGGACATATTGGCTGATTTACTGAGGTAGGAATGGACATATTGGCTGATTTACTGAGGTAGGAATGGACATATTGGCTGATTTATCGAGGTAGGAATGGACATATTGGTTGCTTTACTGAGGTAGGAATGGACATATTGGCTGCTTTACTGAGGTAGGAATGGGCATATTGGCTGATTTACTGAGGTAGGAATGGACATATTGGCTGATTTATCGAGGTAGGAATGGACATATTGGCTAATTTACTGAGGTAGGAATGGGCATATTAGCTGCTTTACTGACGTAGGAATGGGCATATTGGCTGCTTTACTGAGGTAGGAATGGGCACTTTGGCTGCTTTACTGAGGTAGGAATGGACATATTGGCTGATTTACTGAGGTTGGAATGGACGTATTGGCTGATTTATCGAGGTAGGAATGGACATATTGGCTGCTTTACTGAGGTAGGAATGGGCATATTGGCTGATTTACTAAGTAAAGGAATGGACATATTGGCTGATTTACTGAGGTAGGAATGGACATATTGGCTGATTTACTGAGGTAGGAATGGACATATTGGCTGATTTACTAAGTTAGGAATGGACATATTGGCTGCTTTACTGAGGTAGGAATGGACATATTGGCTGCTTTGCTAGGTAGGAATGGAGATATTGGCTGCTTTGCTAGGTAGGAATGGACATAGTGCTGATTTATTGAGGTAGGTAATAATGGATGTATTGGCTGCTTTACTAAGGTAAGAATGGGCAGATCGTCTGATTTACTGAGGTAAGAATGGGCATATTGAATATATTGACTGCTTACTAAGTTATGAATGGACATATTGGCTGCTTTACTAGGGTAGGGATGGACATATTGGCTGCTTTACTGAGGTAGGAATGGATATAGTGGCTGCTTTACTGAGGTAGGGATAGATAAATTGGCTAATGTACTGTGGTAGGAATTTACATATTGGCTGATTCACTGAGGTAGGAATGGGCATAGTGGCTGATTTACTAAGGTAGGAATGGGCATACTGGCTGATTTACTGAGGTTGGAATGGGCATACTGGCTGATTTACTGAGGTTGGAATGGACGTATTGGCTGATTTACTAAGGTAGGAATGGACATATTGGCTGATTTACTGAGGTTGGAATGGACGTATTGGCTGATTTACTGAGGTAGGAATGGACGTATTGGCTGATTTACTGAGGTTGGAATGGACATATTGGCTGATTTATCGAGGTAGGAATGGACATAGTGGCTGATTTACTGAGGTAGGAATGGACATAGTGGCTGATTTACTAAGTTAGGAATGGACATATTGGCTGCTTTACTGAGGTAGGAATGGACATATTGGCTGATTTACTGAGGTAGGAATGGACATATTGGCTGCTTTACTGAGGTAGGAATGGACATATTGGCTGCTTTGCTAGGTAGGAATGGAGATATTGGCTGATTTACTACAGTAGGAATGGATAAATTGGCGGTTTTACTGAGGTAGGAATGGACATATTGGCTGCTTTGCTAGGTAGGAATGGACATAGTGCTGATTTATTGAGGTAATAATGGATATATTGGCTGCTTTGCTGAGGTAAGAATGGATGTATTGGCTGCTTTACTAAGGTAAGAATGGGCAGATCGTCTGATTTACTGAGGTAAGAATGGGCATATTGGATATATTGACTGCTTCCTAAGTTATGAATGGACATATTGGCGGCTTTACTAGGGTAGGGATGGACATATTGGCTGATTTATCGAGGTAGGAATGGACATAGTGGCTGATTTACTGAGGTAGGAATGGACATAGTGGCTGCTTTACTGAGGTAGGAATGGACATATTGGCTGATTTACTGAGGTAGGAATGGACATATTGGCTGCTTTACTGAGGTAGGAATGGACATATTGGCTGCTTTGCTAGGTAGGAATGGAGATATTGGCTGATTTACTACAGTAGGAATGGATAAATTGGCGGTTTTACTGAGGTAGGAATGGACATATTGGCTGCTTTGCTAGGTAGGAATGGACATAGTGCTGATTTATTGAGGTAATAATGGATATATTGGCTGCTTTGCTGAGGTAAGAATGGATGTATTGGCTGCTTTACTAAGGTAAGAATGGGCAGATCGTCTGATTTACTGAGGTAAGAATGGGCATATTGGATATATTGACTGCTTCCTAAGTTATGAATGGACATATTGGCGGCTTTACTAGGGTAGGGATGGACATATTGGCTGCTTTACTGAGGTAGGAATGGATATAGTGGCTGATTTACTGAGGTAGGGATGGACATACTGGCTGATTTACTAAGGTAGACATGGGCTTATGTGCTGATAACTAATTTAGGTATGGGCATATTTACTGAAGTTATCGTTACTCTTAATGAGTATTAATTTTTCTTTTGCAAATAGTGAAAACAGTAATATGCACGCGTTTTCTTTTTATGTTTTTAACTTATCCCATATCTAAAAGATAAAAATTCATCAAATTATGGACTGAAGATTTATTTATTGTCTGACTTAAAATACCACTGACTTGCTTTCATTGTATGATACGGGCCGGGTAAAATATCATACTATATTTATTGTCATCAAACCAGCTGATAAAGGCTCTGCAGTAGTTGTCATGAACAGAGATGATTACATACAGGAGGACAATCGCCAATTGTCAAATGAGAAGTTCTACCGTATAGTCGATAAGGATTTAACACCGGAGCATGCTCAAAAGGTCAATACCGCCATTAGCAGGATACAACTCAAAGGAGATATTGACAAGGATACAGATGAGTTCTTGCGCTGCGATTCTCCACGAGCAGGGAATTTCCTTAAAACAATTCACAAGGCTGGTAGCCCCGGTCGACCCATCATCAATTCGATTGGCAACCCTACAGAAAAAAATCTCGAAGTTCATTGACTTCCACATGAGACCTCATGTCGAGAGCTTACCATCTTACTTAAAAGACACCACGGACTATCTTAAAAGACACCTTGAAGTCATCTACTTGATGATACACTCCTGGTCACCATGGATGTGGTTTCCCTCTACACCAACATCCAACATGAGGACGGAATCATAGCCTGCCGTTCGGCGTGGGACACTCGGGGGAATAAGCATCATTCAACAGATAGCTTAGTGGAACTTCTTAAGCAAGTACTCACATTGAACAACTTCACATTCAACGGAGAGCACTACCTTCAAGTTAGTGGTACGGCAATGGACACCAAAATGGCACCATCTTACGCGAATGTGTTTATGGACCATCTCGAGTCAAGGCTACTTATAGCAGCCCTATCGAAACCACTCAGCTGGTTTAGATTCATTGACGACATAGAGATCAAGTGGACATCCGGTAGAGAGTGCCTTGATGAATTCATTCGTTTCGCGAATGAGTTCTATCGGACCATTAAGTTTCCTGCCGACATCTCGGACGAGAAAAATACTTTTTTGGACACCTGTTCCAAACTCGTCAACGGAGAAATACACATGGATTTATACAGTAAACCCACGGACACTCACCAGAACCTTCGCCCGTCCAGTTGTCATCCATCCCACACTACAAGGAGTATTCCATATTCTCAGGTTTTGAGAATCAGGCTTATCGTCTCCGACGACGATGACTTCAGACGGCGTTGTGAAGAGCTAAGATCCCATCTTCTCAATAGAGGGTATGGGTCAGCCCTGATAGATCGTGAGATCGATAGGGTAAAAGAATTGGACACTGGTTTACAAAGCCAGACCGAAAACTGGAAGAGTACCTTGTGTGGTAACCTTTCATCCCGGCATACCCGCATTGTCAACAATCTTCCAGAAACACTGGCACAAACGCGAGGTTATTTTCCCTGAACCTCCAATACTAGCTTATCGCAGACCAAAAAACATCAAAGATTTGGTATTCAGTGGTAAGTTACCTTCACCCTCTCATGCTACTACCACTGGCTGTTTCGAGACATGTAGCAGTAAGAGGTGTAAACTCTGTCCGTACACTCACAGCACCAATTCATTCAATTGTGAGACTAATGGACAGAAATATCGCATCCTTCAGTCGGTCTCCTGCACATCGGCCAATACAATATACCTTATTACATGTGCCAAGTGTAGCATGCAGTATGTAGTGGAGACCAAAACACCACTGAATCTGAGGATAAACAACCACCGTTGTTCCATCAAACAGAAACACCGAGGACTTGCCAGTAGCGAGACATTTCAACATGCCGAGCCACACATGGCATGATATGCAGATGGTCCTCATTGACCACTGCAGGGGTGGAATCAAACAACTCCAAACCGGCTACCCACTCGGCATGAATGAGAGATAATCCTCCACATGTTACGTTGTTAAGGGACTCTAACAACAGAAACTTCTTACTATATACATGTATCAAAACTGGAAATTTAGTCGCCTCTATCATTCATTTGGAGTTCAAATGATTGAATAAATATGTATTCCAAATTATAGTTTGAAGTTCTTCCACACATTGTTATTTTGCACAGGTCCATAGCATATACTCTGTAGGAGCACATGGGTTCTCAAAGGACCTTACAGCGGACGGGGAAACCCCCATCTGGGGAATCCCCGCCTTTTCCCTACCTGTAGTCCTACGCCATCCTATTTTTATTAGGGATGTACATTGTATGTGCTTGTTCTTCAAACCTTATACCACTAAATCTCTATTCTCGCTTATAGGAAGTACCCACTCCATATGTTTATTAATCAGACCAACACCTACAGACCTCAGAAACACACTTTCCTTAGGGACTTGGTTCGCAAGAAACAGCAGCTGATTGCCTTAAGGGGCATCTAAACAGCAATTCCAGTCAAAACATTGATATTTTACAGGCCTATAAATCCATATTATGGTGCAATGTCACAGAAGTAACATGATGAACTTTTAGTATGTATCATGGCAAACCGTGGGACTTGCTGTTGATATGTAATTTGTTAAGCTGTTTGTAAATTTCAACAAAACGTAAGAAAAATGCATGTTTCAGGGGGACATAATTAACTCATTTGTATCCCATATATTACACAAACTTGCCATGTCGTTTTGCTCACAAGTGTCTAAAGCACAAAATAGGAGCATTGGTTTGACCAGCTTTGACGTTATTATACATGTATAAACGCTGTTTTTATTTTGACCTTGAATTGCAAATGGCGGTCGTCAATGATATCACACAAATACGGCATATAAGGAGGTATTTAAAACATCAAAAATGCTCTTATTAGACAATATAAAGTATTCTCGAAGTGGCAAGAAGACTACTTTTATGAAAAAATGTTCAACCGTTGAGTTTGGGGTAAAATATGCCTATTTCTGAAAAGGCTGCAAACTCACCAGTTTAACAAATTGACCTTAAAATGTTCTTCTTACTATGTTGAGATGTCTTAAATGTATCATATAGGAGTATTGTTATTAACTGAAATGCCCCCCTTTAAGCCATATTTGTGTAAAATTATTCACAGCCGCCATTTGCATTCCAAGGTCAAAACAAAATAAGTGTTTATACGTACATACAGTAAAATCCGGTCAAACAAATGCCCCTACCCTGTGCTATAGACACTTGTGAACATAACAAGTTGGCTATTTTTCAGGTTTGGTCATTTGCGTGACTTAGAATTATTCCATGCTACATCTTACCACAAAGTTACTCTATAGAAGAAACTGGTAGCATCTATAGCAATTTATTGGTGATTGTAAGAAGCTACATGTCCAAACAAACATTTTGGTATATTACATGACATTTTTTGTGCAAATCTTTAGGTATTTATTCGTGTTTGAAATTCAACATTACTCTGCTATGTAGATGACCCTTAATAAGTTGTGTGAGTACATGTTGTCGGTTTGTGACGAGTCGTCCTGATACAGCCACCCGGTTATCGTTACCCGAATAGGATTTTTCGACCACCAATTTGTTTGATTTTTAATGCTTAAATTATGCATTTCTACATAAATACATTTATATTATTATTATTATTTATTCAATCTCTTTAAAACAAACTAATTTTAGTCAGTAATATGGGATTTGCCACCCGAAACTGTCACTGCTATCCGCTGTTTGGGCCGAGATTTGCGGGACGAAATTAACCAATCGCATAGAAAAACAAAAAACAAAAACATTCATTACATATCACGCGCTGCCATCACATCGATTCAACTCGCGATGTTATTTTGTTAAACCTTTTAGTTAGAGTATTCATTTATTTACTACGTTTTCTAATAAGCTACATGTATTTGGTGATATATAGCTCTGTCTGATATAATAGACTATGTCGTAAAGTATGTGTGTGTTGAATAGTAAACTAAATGTGGTATAGTATACTGTGTGGTAAAGTATACTGTGTGGTGTAGTATACCATGGGTGGTATAGTATACTGTGTGGTATAGTATACTGTTTGGTGTAGTATACTGTGTGGTGTAGTATACTGTGTGGTATAGTATACTGTATGGTATGGTATACTGTGTAGTATAGTATACTGTGTGGTATAGTATACTGTGTGGTATGGTATACTGTGTGGTATAGTATACTGTGTGTGGCATAGTATACTGTGTGTTATAGTATACGGCGTGGTATAGTATACTCTGTGTGGTGTAGTATACTGTGTGTGGTATAGTATACTGTGTGTGGTATAATATACTGTGTGTGGTATAGTATACTGTGTGGTGTAGTATACTGTGTGGTATAGTATACTGTATGGTATAGTATACTGTGTGGTATAGTATACTGTGTGTGGTATAGTATACTGTATGGTATAGTATACTGTGTGGTATAGTATACTGTGCGTGGTATAGTATACTGTGTGTATAGCATACTCTGTGGTATGATATACTGTGTGGTATAGTATACTGTGTGGTATAGTATACTGTATGGTATGGTATACTGTGTGGTATAGTATACTGTGTGGTATAGTATACTGTGTGGTATAGTATACTGTATGGTATGGTATACTGTGTGGTATAGTATACTGTATGGTATGGTATACTTTGTGGTATAGTATACTGTATGGTATGGTATACTGTGTGGTATAGTATACTGTGCGTGGTATAGTATACTGTGTGGTATAGTATACTGTATGGTATGGTATACTGTGTGGTATAGTATACTGTATGGTATGGTATACTGTGTGGTATAGTATACTGTGTGGTATAGTATACTGTGTGTGGTATAGTATACTGTGTGGTATAGTATACTGTGTGTGGTATAGTATACTGTGTGGTATAGTATACTGTGTGGTATAGTATACTGTGCGTGGTATAGTATACTGTGTGTATAGCATACTCTGTGGTATGATATACTGTGTGGTATAGTATACTGTGTGGTATGGTATACTGTGTGGTGTAGTATACTGTGTGGTATAGTATACTGTGCGTGGTATAGTATACTGTGTGGTATAGAATACTGTGTGTGGTATAGTATACTGTGTGGTATAGTATACTGTGTGTGTTGAATAGTAAAGTAAATGTGGTATAGTACACTGTGTGTGTTATAGTATACTGTGTTGTATAGTATACTGTGCGTGGTATAGTATACTGTGTGGTATAGTATACTGTGTGGTATGGTATACTGTGTGGTATAGTATACTGTGTGTGGTATAGTATACTGTGTGTTATAGTATACTGGGTGGTATGGTATACTGTGTGGTATAGTATACTGTGTGGTATAGTATACTGTGTGGTATAGTATACTGTGTGGTATAGTATACTGTGTGTGGTATAGTATACTGTGTGGTATAGTATACTGTGTGGTATAGTATACTGTGTGTGTTATAGTATACTGTGTGGTATAGTATACTGTGTGTGGTATAGTGTATTGTGTGGTATAGTATACTGTGTGGTATAGTATACTGTATGGTATGGTATACTGTGTGGTATAGTATACTGTGTGTGGTATAGTATACTGTGTGGTATAGTATACTGTGGGTGGTATAGTATACTGTGTGTGGTATGATATACTGTGTGTGGTATAGTATACTGTGTGGTATAGTATACTGTGTGTGGTATAGTCTACTTTGTGTGGTATAGTATACTGTATGGTATGGTATACTGTGTGGTATAGTATACTGTGTGTATAGTATACTGTGTGGTATAGTACACTGTGTGGTATAGTATACTGTGTGTATAGTATACTGTGTGGTATAGTATACTGTGTGTGGTATGATATACTGTGTGGTATAGTATACTGTGTGGTATGGTATACTGTGTGGTATAGTATACTGTGTGGTATAGTATACTGTGTGGTATGGTATACTGTGTGGTATGATATACTGTGTGGTATAGTATACTGTGTGGTATAGTATACTGTGTGGTATGGTATACTGTGTGGTATGATATACTGTGTGGTATAGTATACTGTGTGGTATAGTATACTGTGTGGTATGGTATACTGTGTGGTATAGTATACTGTGTGGTATAGTATACTGTGTGGTATAGTCTACTTTGTGTGGTATAGTATACTGTATGGTATGGTATACTGTGTGGTATAGTATACTGTGTGGTATAGTATACTGTGTGGTATAGTATACTGTGTGTATAGTATACTGTGTGGTATGATATACTGTGTGGTATAGTATACTGTGTGGTATGATATACTGTGTGGTATAGTATACTGTGTGGTATGATATACTGTGTGGTATGATATACTGTGTGGTATAGTATACTGTATGGTATAGTATACTGTGTGGTATAGTATACTGTGTGTATAGTATACTGTGTGGTATAGTATACTGTGTGTGGTATGATATACTGTGTGGTATAGTATACTGTGTGGTATAGTATACCGTGTGGTATAGTATACTGTGTGGTATAGTATACTGTGCGTGGTATAGTATACTGTGTGTGGTATGATATACTGTGTGGTATAGTATACTGTGTGGTATAGTATACTGGGTGGTATAGTATACTGTGTGGTATAGTATACTGGGTGGTATAGTATACTGGGTGGTATAGTATACTGGGTGGTATAGTATACTGTGTGGTATAGTATACTGTGTGGTATGATATACTGTGTGTGGTATAGTATACTGTGTGTGGTATAGTATACTGTGTGGTATAGTATACTGTGTGTGGTATAGTATACTGTATGGTATGGTATACTGTGTGGTATAGTATACTGTGTGTATAGTATACTGTGTGGTATAGTATACTGTGTGTGGTATGATATACTGTGTGGTATAGTATACTGTGTGTATAGTATACTGTGTGTGGTATGATATACTGTGTGGTATAGTATACTGTTTGGTGTAGTATACTGTGTGGTGTAGTATACTATGGGTGGTATAGTATACTGTGTGGTATAGTATACTGTGTGGTATAGAATACTGTGTGTGGTATAGTATACTGTGTTGTATAGTATACTGTGTTGTATAGTATACTGTGTGTGGTATAGTATACTGTGTGGTGTAGTATACTATGGGTGGTATAGTATACTGTGTGGTGTAGTATACTGTGTGGTATAGTATACTGTGTGGTATAGTATACTGTGTGGTATAGAATACTGTGTGTGGTATAGTATACTGTGTTGTATAGTATACTGTGTTGTATAGTATACTGTGTGTCGTATAGTATACTGTGTGGTGTAGTATACTATGGGTGGTATAGTATACTGTGTGGTGTAGTATACTGTGTGGTATAGTATACTGTGCGGTATAGTATACTGTGTGTGGTATAGTATACTGTGTGTGGTATAGTATATAGTGTGTTGTATAGTATACTGTGTGGTATAGTATACTGTGTGGTATAATATACTGTGTGGTATAGTATACTGTGTGGTGTAGTATACTGTGTGGTATAGTATACTGTATGGTATAGTATACTGTGTTGTATAGTATACTGTGTGGTGTAGTATACTGTGTGGTATAGTATACTGTGCGGTATAGTATACTGTGTGTGGTATAGTATACTGTGTGTGGTATAGTATACTGTGTGTTGTATAGTATACTGTGTGGTATAGTATACTGTGTGGTATAATATACTGTGTGGTATAGTATACTGTGTGGTGTAGTATACTGTGTGGTATAGTATACTGTGTGGTGTAGTATACTGTGTGTGGTATAGTATACTGTGTGGTGTAGTATACTGTGTGTGGTATAGTATACTGTGTGGTATAGTATACTGTGTGGTATAGTATACTGTGTGGTATAGTATACTGTGTGGTATAGTATTCTGTGTGTGGTATAGTATACTGTGTGGTATAGTATACTGTGTGGTATAGTATACTGTGCGTGGTATAGTATACTGTGTGTTGTATAGTATACTGTGTGGTATAGTATTCTGTGTGTGGTATAGTATACTTTGTGTGGTATAATATACTGTGTGTGGTATAGTATATTGTGTGTGGTATAGTATACTGTGTGTGGTATAGTATACTGTGTGGTATAGTATACTGGGTGGTATAGTATACTGTGTGGTATAGTATAATGTGTGGTATAGTATACTGTGTGTGGTGTAGTATACTGTGTGTGGTATAGTATACTGTGTGTGGTATAGTATATTGTGTGTGGTATAGTATACTGTGTGTGGTATAGTATACTGTGTGTGGTATAGTATACTGTGTGTGGTATAGTATACTGTGTGGTATAGTATACTGGGTGGTATAGTATAAAAAATATACTGTGTGGTATAGTATACTGGGTGGTATAGTATACTGGGTGGTATAGTATACTGTGTGGTATAGTATACTGTGTGGTGTAGTATACTGTGTGTGGTATAGTATACTGTGTATGGTATAGTATACTGTGTGGTATAATATACTGTGTGGTATAGTATACTGTGTGGTATAGTATACTGTGTGGTATAGTATACTGTGTGTATAGTATACTGTGTGGTATAGTATACTGTGTGGTATAGTATACTGTGTGTGTTATAGTATACTGTGTGTATAGTATACTGTGTGTGGTATAGTATACTGTGTGGTATAGTATACTGTGTGGTATAATATACTGTGTGGTATAGTATACTGTGTGGTATAGTATACTGTGTGGTAAAGTATACTGTTTGGTATAGTATACTGTGTGGTATAGTATACTATGTGGTATTGTATACTGTGTGTAGTATAGTATACTGTGTGCTATAGTATACTGTGTGGTATAGTATACTGTGTGGTATAGTAATAAAATCTATTACCTGTAAGTGATCGAGATCGGGTTATCTCAGTCGAGGGCTAAGATTTTGTAACATAATCTCAACCGAGGCGTTAGCCGAGGTTGGGATGTTACAGAATCTTAGCCCGAGGCACTTTTAGTAAAGAATATGTCTTTTTTTTGCAAACAATATGGCACCACCGACGGAAACTGAAATGTTTGAGTATAGTAAACATATTAAAACATCTCAAAACAACCAATTCTGACCTGATGATCAGGTTTGAAGTAATTATTTTTTCATGAATAAAACATTTCAAAACCTGATGATCACTGACAGATTAAGATCGGATAGGGATGTCAAAAAGCGTACGCCAATCTATACTGAATTCAAGCACCTTTTAGAATTAGTTTTTTTTTCGTAATGAAATTGTCATTGAAAATGACATGCAATTATTTGAATTATATGATAATTACTAAATAATTAATTCTGCATTAGACTTATCCGTACATTAACTTTATTACTAATGAAGTATATGTATTCGTGTATTTTATGCCAGTTTTAAGTAGGATTGATCAATAATTAATGGTTTTCCGTACAGAAGCTAACTCGAAGTACAAAGAAGGATTAAAATTCAATTTCTATTATCTATTTACGTTGCCGCGGTTATGTCTTTAAGTGTTTTATTACTACTGGTATGTAAATTTTATTATGATTAATGCTCAAAAAATAAAAGAACTCAACCACATTTGGACTAGGTCACCTTTACTGAATTACACTACCGGAAACCCTCTTCCTGTGAACTGTAACCTTTGACCTCTGGTATGCCAGTATGTGGTTAGCGGTTTATTCATTAATTAATATGACGTGTTAAAAATAGGACCTTTTTGAAATCAATGTGGTCCATGCTCTTTAATGGATAGTATTATGACCTTGAGTATATCAATTAAATATTAATGTAAAAGTATAATAGAAACAATGTACTAAGTTATACCGCAAAAAGAAACGAGAATATACTTGCTGTCTAATCTATTTATTTATATATCTTTATGTAATTGTACATATATATATTACTTGATATTTTTTTTTTAAATGAAAGAATATACTGAATAAGTTTAAATACGGAGTTGCGTAAATCAATTAATTTGAAATAAAATAATTACAAGCCTGTATGTTGACACGATATCCACCGAGATTACGATACATCAATTATAGTATGCAATTCAAAATGGTCCAAAAGCACACGATATCATATTAATCGCTAGCGCTGCCGGTACGCACCAAGATAGTTTTCTTTTATTTTAGTCGCCATATTAGTCTCCATTCTCAGAGGATTGTACACATTATGTAGAAGGCACACAAGTAATTAAGGCTTATAAAATAGAATTTAAAAATAAATGTCGTCCATCAACAAATAAAATTGCTTCAAACAGCTGTTTCGTCCTTTCACGACTCATTGGTGATGTCAGGGACCTAAGGAGTTGAAATCCAGAAGGTAATTAGAAAAATCAAAAAGGGCCTACAAATATGCTTAAATTGAGACGACGCATCTTTAAGAACAGACAAACAAGACCTTGCTTTGTGTAATATTTCTTTTTTATTTTTATATATAGGATGTAATGGTGCGCCCTTTAATGATCATTTCTTCCCGATCCTACAATTACCTGCACATTTCTGCCTGATCCTACAATAACCCGCACGTTTCTGCCCGATCCTACAATTTGTCGTCGAGTCCTGTGCGTCCTAATATTACGTGATTTCATTTAAATTTCATTAATATGCGGAATGAATCCATTTACATTGCATGAACGGGCCATATTGCCGACTTATATTTAATTACATGAAGCTACAAATTATGACAGAATCATTTGGATATCGATAGTTTCTCCGGCTATCTGCGTTTCCAATGTGTAACCGAAGAGTCATTGTTATCGGGGATTTTAGCATTCGCTTCAGTTCTATGCTATTTTTGTGATACTTTTTCTTCCTTTGAACCTCTGTTACTGGATAGCGTCCAAACCTGTCAGGTCACATCTTCACAGGGACCAAGTCTGGATCCGATTTCATTGTGTATTTGCCGTTCCAATAAATGCCATCATTCCAATTTCTCCAATCATGGTATGGTTTGAGGATGAAAATTGACAGTTTCATAGAAGTAAGTGTCATTGATGGAGAGGTGTTGAGGATACTGTTCTTACTGACGAATATTCAATATGACTATCAAGTCTTAGACAATCGTTTGTATCTTAGCTACCATTTCTGACTTTCTAAGAGACTTTCTTTTACTCTCTCTGGCAATTACAAACAAGGGGAAATACACTCTTAACCTCAATTTTCTTTAAAATACAAACTGACTTTGTTCAGTTGTCCAACAGCTCCAGATATTCTATAATACTTGTTGATGACAATGCTAATATTCTTGGAAATAAAAGGATTACACTGTCAATATTAACCTTGCGACTGTATAATAATATTACTTCTTGGCTCCCTACCTTGGAAGTACCAACAGCCTCCAACATATTATAGGTCATGAAAGTATTGTCAACATTTGCAGTCATGCTATGTCACATTTACGGTAGAATATCTTGTATATACCGCCTAGTGTATCTTGATTCGGAGTTACTCTGTGAGAATGGCGTTTTTTTTCAATCTGCCTCGATTGCATGATAATATCGGGTTGACCCAAAGAGGCCCCGTTGGTGCCGTCCAAGTCGACCCACAGGATAACTATCCGATTGTTTAATTAGTTACTGGGCTATCGCCTATATGACTCCTATTCCTAGGTTCATCAAATTACCAGTCCTGCTCTGAAAGGCCGCAAAACCTTCAAAAGTATTAAATACACGTATTTCTAGATCTCTCATCTCACAGGACGGGACGACGACACTCTACACAGGCCAACATGTAATGTGTCATACATTTGTGTATGTGGTTTATCAGGAGTGTCTGTATTATGCTTTCAGTGATGTTAGCATTGTCGCTAATGCTATACCCCTCTCTTCTGTCTGAATTTAATATTCGGTGGGGAAAAGTATTAATGAAAATAACAGCTATAGCAAGCACATTTGACCTCATGAAATGACTTCTTTTATTATTAATATTATTATCAATTAAGATTTAAAAAAGAATTCAATTCAAAGTCTGTTAAGTTATATGGATATGGCATGCACGTGCTGCTGGATTTAAACTTTTCACTAGAAAATGTCTAGGCTTCAAAATATAAAAACATGTTTGTTCAGTGTCGAATGTTATACGTCTGCTTGGTAACGCGGTCGTCTGTGTAATCATCATTAACAATCTATAAGACATGTTTTATTTTACCGTAGCTATAAATGAATATCACTGTCTGCTAATGCACAGAATTTTACAAATTGGTGCTGAATATCATTGCTGTTTTTTTCTGAAGTAATGAACTGTCGGTCTGTGATGTCAGCATTCATGGCAACATGGCAGTAGAGACGGCGATTACCTCAGTTGACGACATTGGCCTGCATTAGATATTTCCATGTAGATCCTCATATTCGTACTCTAAACCATGTCATCAATGTCTGAAGAGTATATATTGTTGAAGACGGCAGCCATCTTGGATTATACTGTGTTCCATTACGCGGTAGGAACCTATCCGGTACGATAGGTTCAGTACAATTGGCCTCATTTTTATCAATATTTCTAAGCATTACAGAATTTGTGGAAGGCTCATTAATTAGGATTTTTCCTTAAATCAAATAAAGTTTTCTTAGGGAAAAATGACGTTAATTACTTTAAGTTCAGGGACGTAGATTAAACCGAGACCTAACGGTAACCCAGTAAAGCAACACACGGTCCGGCAACGTTTGGTCAGGAAATTATTGCTCATGACTTCATCTGCTTCACTTCAAATAAGAAGCGTTGTAAAGAACTTAAGTTATTCTGTTAAAAGTCGGCAGTAGTATGTCGGCCATGTTTGTTTTCTAATAAAGGAACCGACATCCGGGTTTATAATCCGGCATTGATCATTTTCTTGTCTATCTTATTTTTTTTTATTCCACACTAAGTGATTAAGGTAAATGATTAAAGTTTAGAATTTAATAAAAATAAATGCTTCCAGAGGAAATAGACAAGCATCAGATTATCATGAGAGTAAAATACCAACATAACAATCTAAATAACATATTATTTTTTTTTCATTTGTTTTTTTTGAAACGTATACCATATACAGTTTTCTCAGTTCTTACAAAACTGTTTTCATATTTATATTTGCTTGTTTTTCCCCACCCATCTCTTTCTACACTAATGGTAGTAGGTCTAATGATTGTAATGGGTCTAACGTACATTTCATGGAGTTCAAATTTCTAGCTATATAGGTTACCATAATCTACCTTGGTTGTCAATTTTTTGTCTGGAAAGTAGAATTGCATTATAAGTAGGGTCCACTGTACTGTAATACATCACTGTAACACTGATGACTGGAATAATGCAAGCAGTAAAGACAAATAGACATTGAACATGTTTTTATTTCTTTTTTGGGGGGATCACCCCCAGACCTCATCCAACCCCCAACCCCCCACCCCACCCCCCGCCGAAGATTTTGGATGGAATCTAGATATTAATTTCAGGTGTCCTTATATGTTTTAAGAAAGAAAAAAGACCCAAACAAACCAAACTCTCAGCCTGACGAAATAAAGTCAAGGGCTTCTTGTACAAGTTTTTTTTTCTGTCTAGAGTGTATCATTTACAAGTGGAACGAAATAAGAAGTTGCTAGTGTAACCAGTCTTCTTCAAGTCGAATCCTTAAAATCACACCTTTTTGAAACATATGAATAGTAGATTTTATAGCGTGTTTTGGTAGGGTGGTTGTGTGTTGTTTTGATATAACTATCTGTCAATTAAAATGGAGGCAGCCTTGTAAAGCTTACTATTGTTTTATTCGTACATATAATCAAATACAAACACGTATACAGTAGATATTGTTATTGATTAAACCGTAATTATACTGGAAAGAACTTAAATAGGCCTTGCCTGATGTCCAATCCTTTTGTCGTGTTTACGTCAATAAAATGGTTTAGAAATTTAAATTGAACTTTGATATTGATTTACTATCAGACCAGAGTTTCACATATTACATAAGGAATTTCCTTAACATTTAACTTATAAACAATTTCAATGCCCCATGAGAAGAAGATTTATCGTGATCCATTGAAACAAAACAACCCAGAAAATGCTTCATTATACTCAGTACAATACTACAATCTACATATGTACGTCAATGTCACCCTCTAAAAGTATATGAACTTCTATTTTCATCCTTGAATTCGAAAATGGACAGATAATAACTTGCATCCCGAAGACATTATATCGTGCTTCGCCTTTGTCTTTTGATCTCATGTCGGGTAACAATACAATACAAGGGAGGTAAATCTACCGTAATGTGGGTACAATAAAGATGTAGGGGAGGGAACTGTGACATCCTAACTACATTTTCGCTCGAGAGTCTGTATTCAAATGATGTATAATATATTGTTATTAAGTGGAAGTGTTGATTATGGATGAACGAAATATCATGTCAGAAATAAGCCAGAATTATGCTTGTTTACTACATATTGTATATTGAGCCTACATATATATTCCAGCATTAATCTGCCTCCTGTAAATCTCACAGGATTGCAGACAAAATAATCATAACGCGCGTGAGAATTATTGGGCAATAACTTTCCAAAGTAGGCAGTTTGATACTAATATTTCGTTTTTTTTTTTTATATAACTACTTACATTCATCTTGTAACAGTGTTATTGCATTCCAAAATCTTTCCCGCAGTCAACGTGACAGGTTTTGAGTGACGTCACGAGTACAAGTGACCGTTCCAGGGGGGAAATCGTGGAAATAAACACAAAATCATTAAATCAATTTTCATATTTTAACCAAAATATATTCTACGAATAGTAAGAATTTTTGTGACGTCACTGATACACATAATACAGTTACATCACGAATATTGTTCTTATCAGTACATCAATGGGAGGATATGCTATATAGCTTTCTTTTTATGTTTGGTAACGGTATTTAGTGAGAGCAAATGGAAATATATATATACTGTATGTTAGTGTATCATCATATGCACAAACATTTAGCTGTTCTCATTTGAAAGAAATGTGCATAATGTGCGATTCAATCATTGTTTATGATTTTTTAAGAGAGCAAGGAAAGAGGAACCCTTCATTATTCTCCAAATCGCCACCCAAATGCTCAAGTTTGTGGTATAACTATTCTGAAGTTTATATCATTTACGTCAAATAGACTTCTTGTTTGTACTTTTGCTTCATCTTATTGTTCATGGATAATTTATTACTGTCATCTAATGTTTCATTGAAATGTGATATTTCCTACTTTCTTCTTCATTAAGAAATATACTTGTGACAAGGGAGGCAACTCGTTCCTGTCACAGCCAAGATGTGTGATCTAGAAAGTTCGTGACGGCGAAATCGTGTCGTACATCAAACCAACTATATATACTACCTGCCCCATAATCGTTAGCATATTGTCAATTAGCCCATTAAGTCTATTTCATGTACACGTGTAGACGTGGTTTCTCAGTACAACAAGGGGCGAGGCGCCATGCGACACTGGCATCCTTACAGTCAGAACGGCGTGATTACCATTAGAGAGGCTTCCCCATCCAGCACCAGTAGACAGGTCAAGAGGAGCCAACACGATACACACAATATGAAGGAGCCTTTTGATGTACAAACACGTCGCTGTTCTGATTGTGTCGGGTCCTACTTACTGCGGGATGATATCGTTTCTTTGTTAATACAGCGCAGTCACGATTAATCTGGTTTTTGCGATTTTATTTACGTAAATTAGATAAATGCTTATTAATAATGATGCCATTTTTTTCAAAAATTAACCATAACATAACATCTTATGGATTATTTTTCAAATCTCAGTAGATCTCATGTGGGGTTACCAAAATGGAGATACAGAAGTTAAATTATATGTAGTACAATTAATTCAAAATTAATAACTATAACACAATATGTTTTGTGAATTTTTTTACAACAAAATACACCGTTTTGTATTCTGGATCTACGTTACAGTAATGCGACAATGTCCTAAATCAATATAGTGATACTATGTGACATAGCACACGATAACAGTTATAGTTTCAGGACTATTTCCCTATCATAACGATGACGCCGATATCACGTGGCCAGTGCCACGTCCAAAGCTTGTCATTACGGCACAGATGACGAGCAAATCAGCTTAAAGTGGGCGGAGCCAGCATTCTAAAGTATCAACTTTTTTTATTTCACAATACATGTAATTGCGAAACTAGTTATTTTGACTTATACTAACCACTCTTGTTTGTTCGGATGGAAACGCGAGACAATTTTACTGTTAGAGGAAATCCAGCATATCCTAAGAAACCCACACGTGATCGTGCAGGTGACAGCCATATAATAAGGATTGTATCCGACCTTAAACCTTCAAGATGCTTGCTTAAATTGAGATGCTACTGTACGTTTTCGTGGCAAGACCTTTTAAATATAATATTTTGAGAACAGTGACTAAGCCGTTTATTCCAATAACGCAGACAACTAGCAACTGCATGACAAAAGCACGTGCAGTACACATCAAAGTCTGTCACACTACTCTGCGAGTTATGACAATAGAGACAAATACAATCGAAAGTAGGTATGAATAAAGCGACCTGAGTGTATACATGTATTAACAGTAGCTTTACACTCAAAACTTGGTGTTTTCCAGAGAACAATGGAAACTGTCTCAGAAGGATCTTTGACAATGTCTTCGTCACAGAAAGAAATGATGCAGGTCTTCTTTGGCATTGTAAACTCTCACACAACCGTCGCTGGTTATCAACCTACAAGGGCTGATTGATATATTGTGAGCCTTATATTGAATGATTAAAATTTTGCCGGACATAATGTATTATTTTTCAACAAAATTCCCTTCAGTATGAATACACTTTTGCCAGCGGTGTATAAGTGCCTCACTGCCACTTTTATAGAAAGAACTCATTTTCCTGGTTGTTCAGAAAGTCATCCACTGCATGTATGACGTCATCATCGGACTAAAAGTGGCTGTGTTCACTTTTGGAAATATATTCAAGTCTGATGGAGCGAGATCAGGTGAATAACCTAGGCTGATGCTCAATCATTTTAAAGCCACAATCGTGAATGGCAGCCATGACAATGACAGACTTGTGAACAGGAGCATTGTCCTGATGGAATAGCACACCTTTAGTGAGCCTTTCGCGGCGCTAAAGTATACTATTTCCCCGTAACTGCCACAGAAGTGAAGCATAGTACATGTGCCATTGATTGTTTGTCCCTTTTGGAGAAAATATATCAGCAGAATACTATCCGTACCAGAAAACCGTGGCCATAATATTCCCAGCTCATGGAACAGTATTTGCCTGGCTGGGGAGAGCAAGTGTGCTTCTATTGTTTCTATTGTTGTTTGGCCTCTGGGGTAAAATGATGGACTCATGCTTTATCCATAGTGACAAATCTCTGAAGAAAGTTGGCAGGATCTTCCTCAAAAAGGTTTAAGATTAGCACGCGACATTGTGGGCCTGATGTGCTTCTGATCAACTGTCAGAAGTCTTGGTACTCATCGGGCCGAAAGCTTTCTCATTGCAAGATCCTCGGTCAGAATTGAATGTACTCTTTCCTGTGAAATGCCAACTCCACTGGCTATATCTTCCTGTGACTCGTCTGTCAGTCATAACAATATCATGAACTTTATTGACCCTTTCTGTGGTTACAACATTGACAGGACTTCCAGGACGGGGATATCCTCAAGGCTCTGTCGGCCGCGCTTAAATTCCGCCACCCACCTTTACACTGTAGCATATGAAGGACATCTTTCCCTAGTGTTGCTACCATATCATAATGGATATCCTTAGGCGTTAAACCTTTTAATGCAAACATTGGATCACTGCTCTTTCACCAATTTTGTCAATTTTGCAAAAGCCACTTGTCTTGTTTACTCCAGAGTGCTACCTCGTCGATATAAACTAACTAAATGAGACCAGTCCTTGGGAACACGACCATATATAGTCAGATAATAGTAGGACTTAAAAAGAACATCCTTGAGTACCTTCTTTAACACGAGGCTCACAACATATTAATCATCCCTCGTAATGCATACGCATCAGGGATCCTGCTTTCTACAGAACGAAGTCATTCTCAGAAAGAGGGGATTGCGATAATATAGGTTTTTCATTCTTTTATTGATACTTTCATGGCCGAAGATGTATTATTCATGTTCGTCTTTGTCGTTTTCTGGTTTTCAGTGTCAATTATAAAGAGTCACTTTTGGATATTTTAATGATTTTGTATGGCAAAGAAATAAGAAGACGGTTGTTTATGGTCAGTGCACATACTATTCGGTCGTGATTTTCAACCATTAGTGAAAAATGCACTATGTGACATAGCGCATTATAACGGAATATAGTTTTAGGACTATCTCCCTATCATAACGAAGCGATCAGAACCTATCAACTGTTGCTTTTGCGAGTCTCCCTTGTCACACATACTGTTGTACACTTTGGTCTCTCTTGCTACGATCGACGTTGTAATGGTTGTATATTATCGCAAGTGACTTTTCTCTAAGCCCAATTTAGTTCATCAGGGTTCATTTAGATATACAATTGGTTATCATTCCAACTATGTGACAACATGTTTGGATCGGATCATCTTTACCTGTAACGAAGACATCATCAAAGATATCTACACCAACAGCCAATATCTGAGCCAATTTCCGCTGAACAGTCTTAGTTTCGTCTATTATTTCAGGGTACCTATGATTTTCTCTTGCCACGACTATCGCTGCATTCACTCATTTTTCCCGCAATGCCTACCTGTACCTTTCCGCCTACCTTTGCCTTTACGCCTACCCTGTACTTCACGACTATCTGTACTTTTTCGCCTACATGTACCTTTTTACCTACAATGTATCTTGACCTTTTCGCCTACCCCGTAACTTTACGCCTACCCTGTACCTTTACGCCTACCTTTTCATTTTCGACTACATGTACATTTACGCCTACCTGTTCCAGTTCGCTTATATGTATCTTTTTGCCTACATGTACCTTTTCGCCAACCTGGAACTTTACACCTACCCTGTACCTTTTCGCATACTCTGTAACCTTACGCCTACCCTATACCTTTTCTCCTACCTGTACCCTTTTCCCTATCTGTACCTTTTCTCCTACCTGTACCTTTTTTCCTATCTGTACCTATTCCTACCCTATACCTTTTTTCCTATCTGTACCTTTTCCTATCTGTACCTTTGTTCCTATCTGTACCTTTTCTCCTACCTGTACCGTTTTTGCTACCTGTACATGTTCGCCTATCTGTACCGATGCACGTGCATCTCTCTTGTAACGCCTATCAACAACTGCTCCTGCGAATCTCCATTATAACACCTACTGTTACACATGTTTGTCTCTCTCGCTACGCTCAAAGTTGTGCTTCTTTTGATTGATTGTCCTTTTTCCACGCACTACTGTTATATTTGTTTGTTTTATTGTCTTTCTTTTAACGTGCTTCCATTGTACTTGTGCTCAATTGCATTTCTTGCCACGCATTACCGTTGGAATTTGAAAATCTCTCTTGCCACGTTTGTAGTCTCTGAAACTCTTTGTTCAAGAGGGTCTCTATAAATATTGATACGCCTACTGTTGTGTTTGTACGTCTCTACCGCTCTTTGTTCCTGTGTCTCTCTAAAGATTGATACTCCTACTGTTGTGTTTGTACGTCTCTACCACTCTTTGTTCCAGTGTGTCTCTCTAAAGATTGATACGCCTACTGTTGTGTTTGTACGTCTCTACCGCTCTTTGTTCCTGTGTCTCTCTAAAGATTGATACGCCTACTGTTGTGTTTGTACGTCTCTACCACTCTTTGTTCCCTTCCCTCTCTAGAGATTGATACTCCTACTGTTGTGTTTGTACGTCTCTACCACTCTTTGTTCCAGTGTGTCTCTCTTAAGATTGATACGCCTACTGTTGTGTTTGTACGTCTCTACCACTCTATGTTCCAGTGTCTCTCTCTAAAGATTGATACCCCTACTGTTGTGTTTGTACGTCTCTACCACTCTTTGTTCCTGCGTGTCTCTCTAAAGGTTGATACGCCTACTGTTGTGTGTGTACGTCTCTACCACTCTTTGTTCAAGCGTCTCTCTAAAGATTGATACGCCTACTGTTGTGTTTGTACGTCTCTACCACTCTTTGTTCCAGTGTCTCTCTAAAGATTGATACCCCTACTGTTGTGTTTGTACGTCTCTAACACCCTTTGTTCCAGTGTGTCTCTCTAAAGATTGATACGCCTACTATTGTGTTTGTACGTCTCTACCACTCTTTGTTCCAGTGTCTCTCTAAAGATTGATACCCCTACTGTTGTGTTTGTACGTCTCTAACACCCTTTGTTCCAGTGTGTCTCTCTAAAGATTGATACCCCTACTGTTGTGTTTGTACGTCTCTACAACTCTTTGTTCCAGTGTGTCTCTCTAAAGATTGATACGCCTACTGTTGTGTTTGTACGTCTCTACCACTCTTTGTTCCAGTGTGTCTCTCTAAAGATTGATACGCCTACTGTTGTTTGTACGTCTCTACCACTCTTTGTTCCTGTGTCTCTCTAAAGATTGATATGCCTACTGTTGTGTTTGTACGTCTCTACCACTCTTTGTTCCTGTGTCTCTCTAAAGATTGATACGCCCACTGTTGTGTTTGTATGTCTCTACCACTCTTTGTTCCAGTGTGTCTCTCTAAAGATTGATACGCCCACTGTTGTGTTTGTACGTCTCTACCACTCTTTGTTCCAGTGTTTCTCTCTAAAGATTGATACGCCTACTGTTGTCTTTGTACGTCTCTACCACTTTTTGTTCAAGTGTCTCTCTCTAAAGATTGGTACGCCTACTGTTGTCTTTGTATGTCTCTACCACTCTTTGTTCCAGTGTGCCTCTCTAAAGATTGATACGCCTACTGTTGTGTTTGTACGTCTCTACCACTCTTTGTTCCAGTGTGTCTCTCTAAAGATTGATACGCCTACTGTTGTTTGTACGTCTCTACCACTCTTTGTTCCTGTGTGTCTCTCTAAAGATTGATACGCCTACTGTTGTGTTTGTACGTCTCTACCACTCTTTGTTCCAGTGTGTCTCTCTAAAGATCGATACCCCTACTGTTGTGTTTGTACGTCTCTACCACTCTTTGTTCCAGTGTGTCTCTCTAAAGATTGATACGCCTACTGTTGTGTTTGTACGTCTCTACCACTCTTTGTTCCAGTGTGTCTCTCTAAAGATTGATACGCCTACTGTTGTGTTTGTATGTCTCTACCACTCTTTGTTCCAGTGTGTCTCTCTAAAGATTGATACGCCTACTGTTGTGTTTGTACGTCTCTACCATTCTTTGTTCCAGTGTGTCTCTCTAAAGATTGATACGCCTACTGTTGTGTTTGTACGTCTCTACCGCTCTTTGTTCCAGTGTGTCTCTCTAAAGACTGATACGCCTACTGTTGTGTTTGTACGTCTCTACCACTCTTTGTTCCAGTGTGTCTCTCTAAAGATTGATACCCCTACTGTTGTGTTTGTACGTCTCTACCACTCTTTGTTCCAGTGTGTCTCTCTAAAGATTGATACGCCTACTGTTGTGTTTGTACGTCTCTACCGCTCTTTGTTCTAGTGTGCCTCTCTAAAGATTGATACGCCTACTGTTGTGTTTGTACGTCTCTACCACTCTTTGTTCCTGTGTGTCTCTCTAAAGATTGATACGCCTACTGTTGTGTTTGTACGTCTCTACCACTCTTTGTTCCAGTGTGTCTCTCTAAAGATCGATACCCCTACTGTTGTGTTTGTACGTCTCTACCACTCTTTGTTCCAGTGTGTCTCTCTAAAGATTGATACGCCTACTGTTGTGTTTGTACGTCTCTACCACTCTTTGTTCCAGTGTGTCTCTCTAAAGATTGATACGCCTACTGTTGTGTTTGTATGTCTCTACCACTCTTTGTTCCAGTGTGTCTCTCTAAAGATTGATACGCCTACTGTTGTGTTTGTACGTCTCTACCATTCTTTGTTCCAGTGTGTCTCTCTAAAGATTGATACGCCTACTGTTGTGTTTGTACGTCTCTACCGCTCTTTGTTCCAGTGTGTCTCTCTAAAGACTGATACGCCTACTGTTGTGTTTGTACGTCTCTACCACTCTTTGTTCCAGTGTGTCTCTCTAAAGATTGATACCCCTACTGTTGTGTTTGTACGTCTCTACCACTCTTTGTTCCAGTGTGTCTCTCTAAAGATTGATACGCCTACTGTTGTGTTTGTACGTCTCTACCACTCTTTGTTCTAGTGTGCCTCTCTAAAGATTTATACGCCTACTGTTGTGTTTGTACGTCTCTACCACTCTTTGTTCCTGTGTGTCTCTAAAGATTGATACGCCTACTGATACGCCTCCGGGACATGGCATTGTTTTATGACGTCGTTAAACTTATACACTCTTTAATTGCACAACTAAGCGTATTTTGAGAAATGCAAAAACACCCAAAACATGTCCAACAATTATAATATAGAGGCAGGTTTAACACGGTCTGAACTGTAGAAAGAATGCCTTGTAGTTCTAGAGTATGGATGTACTTTAATGTTACCGAGAGATTTTTTGCGTAATACCTGTCTTTTTCGGTACATGTTTAGATGTAAGCTGTGATAACATATTCCTTTCACAAGTCAATAACTCACATTGTTTATAGATCTACACCGGAGTCGAAAGATTGGCAACTCGCTCCATCAAGGGAGATAATTACTGTTGTACATTACCAATTGGGTTTTACGTAGTTTGTTCATGTAAAAAATAGGCGAGTTAGATTATTCCTGCTTAAAAGCAATTGGTAAAAAGAAAATAAAAACGAAACAATGCAGTTCCAGGCGATTATATACAGGTGTAGGTGGAGGTATATCTTCAAATGTTTCATTTTTCTATCTTTGATTTGACTAAAAACGAGAAAAACCCTTGAAAAACAGATCTATTAATTAAATAATTTCATGTTGACAAAATCAACGATTGTATCTAATATATTTTCCCCGTTTAGCGGCTGTATTACTTACTCTGAGCGTGGATTTTATGTTTGAGGAGACTTGTGTATTACTCGACACTGCCTTACTACTCAATGTTCACAGGGTATGGAGTGACGAGGACGCATTTGTCTCTGTCAGTTCGTCCCCGGCACGTTATCGTCCGGTGATGTAAACTACCTCCATTATTCAAGACTTACAGAAAGAATGCGAGAGTAATTGGTTTCCAGGCTTAATGCTATGGGTGCCCATTTACCAACCATCCGAAGAATCCTCGCGTAATTTGTTTATTGCAGATAGTAGAAATAATCATCATTCGCCAGTGAAATGAAACCCTATAGCTTTGCTATAAGCGAATTCTTATCCGCACAGCTATGCAGAATGGAGTGCTAATTATTAAGTTTTGACGTAAAAAATGGATTTTGAAAACTTAAACGAAAGCTGCGTTAAAAATGAATGTTGATGTCTTTATAGTGCATATAATCCATCAAGCTAAAAACTCTTACAAATATGATAATAACTTTTGGACAAATAGTGAAATTTTTGAATTAGTTCTCAAAAAGATCGATTGTGTTGCGAGTACTTTATAAACTTGTTCCAGTGATCCCTTACGTCACAAAAAAAAAAAAAAAAAAGAAGTAAGAATTCAGCACATTTTTTTCTCTGGAATAAACATCACGAGTTCCTAGTTGTCACATTCCTTATAATTAGTTGTTCGTTTTTTTACGTTCATTTTCGCTTTGTACAACTTCGCAATTTATTAGCATAAATCAGGTTAAATGGTAAAGTTCTGCAGGCTGTGAAATAATTACAATGAAGTTAAGTGAACTTCAAAATAATAATTAGGTTTTCTTTTTAGAAATAGGTATACCGTATGTTGGTGATAAAAATATTAAGACAATAGGCTCGAAAAAAATATGAAGTTTAACATGAGTTTAAAAGCAATGAAATAAACATACAATATTCAAAGAATACTTGTTAGTATTAGAATAATACCCTTTAATTCTAAATAATACATGGTTAAGGTCGTTGGCCCGTATTAATTGTTAAGATTCCAGGGTGTTTTTTTTTTATCCGAAACACTTGCAGGTATTACTATAGCTTATAGATGGACTGATGATTTGTCATACTGCGAGACCCGACACAGTTTCTTTTTTCTTTAAAACAAACATGGTTCATTACGCAAAAACAAATGTAATTAAATCTTGGAAAATAACGAATAATGTAGCATTTGGTATTCACCATAGACTTTTGTTTGAAAATTATACTTAAAACGCCCCCTACCTATAAGAACAAGTTAGCGCTATTGATTTTATTACTGGATAGCTGGTTCGTCTATACAGAAATGGATGACTATAGGCTAGATACTTATATTGCTTTTTATGATCCGTAAAATACAAGTAATTTGTGATTATTTCGAAAAAATCGATTGGTGTGCACGAAATTCTTCATTTTTTTTTTTTTTTTTCATTTTCTGTATTGTTTTCTAAATTACTTCGAAATACCTCTTGGTGTGTTGAGAGTTTGTCAAAGTCATGATAATAATCAAGGAGTTCCTTCTGGCGTAAAGGTCGTTGTTCTCGGGCGTCCAACTCAGATGTGTGGCAGACGGATTGTAGCATAACGTGGTCTAACATGTCAGCATAATGTGACTGGGCGGACGGCCATACTGCCATGTCGTGGGTTTGTGTGACAGACGGGTGGTGTATAGAGTGGTCTAACATGTCAGCATAATGTGACTGGGCGGACGGCCATACTGCCGTGTCGTGGGTTTGTGTGACAGACGGGTGGTGTATAGAGTGGTCTAATATGTCAGTATAATGTGACTATGTGACAGACGGGTGGTTGTATAGAGTGGTCTAACATGTCAGTATAATGTGACTGGGCGGACGGCCATACTGCCATGTCGTGGTTTTGTGTGACAGACGGGTGGTTGTATAGAGTGGTGTAACATGTCAGTATAATGTGACTATGTGATATACGGGTGGTTGTATAGAGTGGTCTAATATGTCAGTATAATGTGACTATGTGACAGACGGGTGGTTGTATAGAGTGGTCTAGCGTGTCAGTATAATGTGACTGACTTTGCCATTTCAGTGAGATAGGACTTAAACAATGACCTCTAATTATTACATAGCAGTTAACTATGTAAGATTCTGTCTTCGCCATTTCCACTAGTGGGTGAGAACCCTGATCTATACATAATCTTAATTCATTTGATTGTTTGGAAACGTAAGATGATGGCTAGCATTTAATTTCTCAATAACAAGACGTTAACCTGAAGATCAGATACCTAGGGAAATTATCGAGGTCCTTCTAATGGTCTCTAAATATTATACAGTTAAAGTATGTGGTTGAGGGATATAGCAAGTTCCTGGTGTGGTCTCGGGACACCAGAAACTTGCTATATCCCTCAACTACATACTTTAACCTTTTATTATACCGATACAAACCGGAGAAATTATTTTAGCGTTTTTAAAAAAAAAAAAAAACATAAGCTGTGAAACAAGCTCCCATGTGATTGTCCCAGACACCATTTTGATACACTGTAGCATAGGGGCCAAGTGATAATATGTCCTTTTTCATTCAAAGCAGATAACATGATATCAAATATTTCCGATAACAAAACTAAATTTTCTTTGAGGTAGCCATCAGCAGCTACATGGTATATACCATCTTAAATTCAGCGTAAAATTTTCTCAACAGCTGATCGCATTCGGCAGACTGACAACTGTCAATCTCCTCAGTTGATTTGTCCCTTGCCTCCAAATAATGCACCAACACTGCCACAGATGCATTCACTGTTTTCCTAGTGCTTTTAGAATCATTTTCTTCAAATAGGGACTTCAAATCACTTTCATCTAGCTCCGAAAATCTTGACAGCGCCATTTCAGTTGACCGGTCGTCTGCAAGTAGGCGGCGCGTTCAGTAGCAAGCTCCGCCCACTTGGCTACGCTAGTAACTAACGTCATCTTCGGAAATAAGCTCCGCCCACCTCGCGTCTGATTGGCTCGGCGGAAATACCCGAAGATGCAGGTGTGTGATAGCTCAGGGGTGGGCTAGTTCTCAAGACTAACGCACAGGACTAGCTCACAGCAAAGAGAGGTTAAACAAACAGGAGGGAAGTAGTCTATTTAATCAGTTAACTTTTATATAGAGTAAATAAAGTAGAGGTATGATAATACTCATTGGTCATCAAAGCTGGATATTTTTGTCTGTGAAGCAAAGACCAGGAAAAGTCAGTTAGTTATTGGTTGGTCGGGTGGTACATTGGTAACACACTTGCCTCTCACTTAGGCGGTCGGGGTTCGATTCCCTGATCAAACGTGAAAACGTATCGGGTCACCTGCTCGATCACGTGGATTTCCCTCGGGTACTCCGATTTCCTCCCACATTTAGACCCATCGTGCGCTTCCATCCCGACCAACAAGCGTGATTAATATAAGTTGATAAAACTTATTTAGAAAAGTGTTGTAAAATAAATAAAGCTTACATTTACAGTTTGAAGTGACTAGTACAGTTGTAGATCATTCACCAGGACATTCAAATGGAGGTACGTTTCCTTTATACTAGTCATATTATCTTAAGATCATTATAAAGAAGCTAAAATGAAAAATCTGTGTTCCAGACCAAGTCATTGTATTTTACAAACTGCAGCACTCTCAGTGCTAGCCCGAGTTTCCTCTGACCATGACACCATATCCTACATCAGACATGCAAATATGGTGTCAGGGCCAGAGGAAACGCGGGCTATCTCAGTGGTGACACGTTGAGGCAGCATTTTTATCTTAGAATTATTACATCAACCTGTTCATATTCAATCTTCACTGGCCGCTGTTTTTTATAGTTTAGTTTTTTTGTTTTAGATTCAATTCTGTGTAATTACACATTGGTAACGGATACCATCAATCGTGGTGTAGTAGGCTGGTGTAAGACACTCAATTAAAACAATGGCACATCTGACAATTACATAGGAAATGACAATTATATTGGACATTCTGTTTACACTTTTTCATCTTGGTTTGTATTCATTTTTGTAGAAAATACAGTTTTGATAGTTCGTTCGCCAATGCTTGGATGATTATTGTAAGCAGCATTATGAACTGCATTTGTGAGTAATATCGTGGTACTCTATGTCTTGAAAGACACATTTGAGTATCGATAACTGTGTTATTGCCTTTAGAGGGACGGCATATCGTTGGTAATAAGCCCAACCCTGACGGGACCCGGAGGTTTACTGCCCCTTAACGGCCCTAGCCACGAACATTCGCCTGCATGCCTTCCGAAGATGGGATGCAGTTTGGACATTCTTTGAAGATTGCTATCTTCACTTTGCTTTTAAGCCGTTAATGAATCCCTATAAAGTATTTTATCACTCACATTTTCCTCTAGGAACATTGAGACACAATCTATGTTAATGACCAAAAGATAAATTCTGTAGTTTTCATTAAATTTGGGGGTTAATACTAGAATTGATGTTATCAGACGTTTGGGATCGTGTTCTCGAAGATCGTTTCTTTCTGAAAATAGCAACATCATACGACTTTAAATTTAAAGAAGTACTTTACGCGCGAAACGCTGAAACGAGTTTCTTTCATGTTTGTTAAATCTTTTTTTATCTTTTAGTTAAATCTAACGTCCAAAACTTTTTGCTGAGTTGAAGAATTGCTGTTTTAACATCATTAAATGGAAGAAATTAATTATATTGGCAACTACATTTAATAGCGGAATTAGAACATTATTTCTGTGCGTTTTTCTCTTACGTGATTTCGTAAAATTTTGAAAATTAAATCTCTTGAAGGGAAATAGATAAAAAAATACATTAAAACGATATATTATACAATGAATAATACACATTTGTATCATGAATTATTGTAAGGTTTTCAAAAGAACGTATAGTTTACACTTTTAAAACAATGGCGACAAAGGTATATTTCCTACCGTTTCCATGTACAATGTACTAAACAAATGCGTATTGAAACACAAATATAACTTCAACAAGGACTCTCTAGCAAATTAAAAACAAAATAAAACCAATAAAGTCATAGATTTGTTTAGTTATTTTGAGAGATTCTTTCATGGTTCATAATCACACTACTTTGCTCCAATAAAACAAGTACCTACATTTATCAGCACTACCATGTCCAATCGCTACGAATGGCGTAATGCGTAATGACACACCAGTTATAGGTCCATTCATTATGTAAACATTTTAATATTCTACTGATTGTACTTTATATAATATCTCTATCTAATTATACAGTATAACTTGTCAAAACTGGTCTCGCTGTCTAATCTGGATCCCTGTCTATTCCGGCTTTTCTGCTCGTTCCCGGCATTTTCCATATTAAATTATAGTACATGTAGTTAAAACATGTATAATCGGGAGCCTGTCAATTCTGAAAACCGGCGTTGTTTAACTGACCATGGTATAACTTTACTTCTAAAATCAACTTGCTCAAACCGGCTGTCATGTTTTCTCAACAAGCAACAATCTAAACATATTTACAAAACAGCAATCCTAACATTATTAGTCATTAGGGTGATCGGTTTGAATTTTTCTATTTTGTTATTTGAAGTTAATAATAAGAACTACATATATAGGAGAAAAACTGCGAAATAAATTAACTGTTAAGTTCGTTGTCTTTTTACAATGACAGGGAAAAATTAATTAAGTTTTTGTGTTTTAATCAATATTTTGTTTATATTTAATTGACCTAAATATTTGACATATATTTGTTTGGGAACATATTTGCTAATTACCTTAATTTAATGGGAAAAGTAACCTGCAATAATCCCTATACATTACCCCCCTAACGTATTAAAACAGGGGCGGGGTTTTCCCACATGACATTAGATACGTAACCGTATACATCTATTTTCCTGTATCTATACAAACCATGTATCATCATATCCACAATAAGATAAAAAAAAATATCGGTAAAGCACTAACGATACGTACAAGCATCCGGGGAGAGGTTTTTGACACTTCTTTATAACTTTTATTGACAGGTCGTTGAACCATATGATCTGCATCCTAATTTTATAAACACACTAACAGAGCGTGTGTTTTAGCTATACTGTCGACCACACGTGGTGTTCTACCAGCACAATTGGCGGTCCTCGTTAGTGAAGCAACCCGTGTCGATTTAAAATCATTTTCCCATCATGATGTTTCCATTCCTTTCCTCCCCCCTCCATCTTCTATCGTAAAACAGGTATAACGCTGAAGTCAAGCAAATAGATATTCAAAATCGGCATCCAATAGTGTCACTGATAACAAAAGAATAATTATAATAAAATCTGCATATTTTTCGTTTTGTCAGCACTTCAATATACCGACCTTATTTCACGCTTCGTTTTAACATATAGCATTTTACATAATGTCGATAATATGGTGTAGTATAACGAAATATGGTGTAGTATAACGAAATATGGTGTAGTGTAACGAAATATGGTGTAGTATAACGAAATATGGTGTAGTATAACGAAATATGGTGTAGTATAACGAAATATGGTGTAGTGTAACGAAATATGGTGTAGTGTAACGAAATATGGTGTAGTATAACGAAATATGGTGTAGTGTAACGAAATATGAAGGTTGATGTGTCAATAGTCTGAAGGTCAGTGCAATATCAGAGAACGCGAGTTTAATTGACTCCACGTTGCACGAGTGTAAGATTCTATTCATCACATATCACATATAAATCATTTGTAAAAGATAAACGTCACGATTTAATTCCGTATACGACATACTAATTCCTACTTATCTTCACTACTTACACGTTATATGACGTTTATACATCAGTGTACATGTTATCACTGACTAAACATCGGGTAACTTCTTTATATTTACACGTCCCAGCATAATTTTATATGATAGCAATACAGTTTACTGTACCTATATCACAAATGGTTAACTTACAGTGTGTTAATCATTGATGGGCCAATCTGATATAGCATTAGTTATATAGTATATCATCAGTAGATAGTATAAAACACACATGATGATGCTTAGCTGCTATCATCATAACTCTATAGAGAGGAAACCTATCTATCTGTTGGAATTAGAATTTCTCTATTATATGATGTATTGTCTTATCTTGTTCATGGATTATCTTTGCTTTATCAAATATATATGGTACAATAAAATCTTTAGGATACTAATACAAACAACACACATATAAAAAGCGTATTTAAAATAGGAGGAATTTAGTTAAAGATTCCATATATGCTCAATAATGAATCTAAAACTGCATCATAGAGCCACTTCGTCCTTCTGGGACTCGTTAGTAACGCCAACAATCGAGGGTACGAAAATGCAGAAATCTAATTCGATCTAAAATTGAAAAAACATATAATGAAAACCTATTTTTAACCAAGAACACGAGATTAATTTTAAAGGACACCCCGACCAATGCATGTTCGAATAGGGCTTATTTTATTAAAATGGATTCAAAATCCAATAAAAAAAGAGAATATGTTTGGTTTCTACTTAAATATATATCATACTTAATATGTTAACCGTCACGTGCAATGTTGTACATATGCATTGTTTCTATAAGTGACAAGGACAATAAGTAAGAAGATACTCAAACATATTAGATATAATTGCATAAAAACATTTCTTCCCCTTTTGCGTAAACTGGCACGTGAAGTGACGCGTGCGTGATTGACGTTAACTAACTTAATTCGTGGTCTTTTGTTGTTGTAGATGTAAAATATATCTATACATGTATTAGGAAAAGTATATATGGAACAAAATGAATATCAATTGTTGGTAAATCGCTTGGCCACGGCCTAATCAGATCTTTGTTGAAAAAACAAACATTTGGGACGATTAAATTTCACGAAAACAAAACAGGAATGCAACGGTGATACGCTGGTGAAGCGAACCGTTACCCCAGTATCATTTACAGACAGAAAACTGTCAATTAGTTTTTATAAGATTGCAATATGTTACGTTTTCATCGCCGCCATTTTGACAGATGCCGTCGTTCGGACACGAGGAACTACGCTTGACATACAATACACAGACCGCTCGGCAAGCTCATTTACATTGGTATTTGACTGTGAAACGTACCCATTTCTTATATTCTATACGGGAAAATAACTCATAAACAGTTGTTGTTTTTTCGACTTTTTTTGTAGCAGTAAATAGGTTTTTAACAAATCACTGGTTTATGTGACGCCATTCTGTTCCGAAAGTCGTTTTGAGATTCCCCATGTGAACAATCCCTAGGAAATTTATAGCCGATAAAGAGAGTTTAAGTATAGTAAATATATTTTGCTGCGGTCTTTACAGCTTAATAATGATATTTCCGGTTTACGCTAATTTGTTTTCATTGCTCTCCAGTTTGGCGGAACAAGGACCGGGATTTGACGACAAGCGTGTGATTGATACCAAACATCAGAGAGACCTCGAAAAGACCGGAAGGTAATATTTGGCGTTACGTCACTGTTAGACACGATACATTCGTGACATACTCAATCAGCCATCTTTTATTTGGGAAACAGAGAAAGATCAACAAAACATTTGTACTTTACACAAGTATATCATAGCGTCTGTACACACGCCGTCTGTCCTGACAAAAATAAAACGGAAAATACTCTCTAACTTCACAATTACACGAAACACTCGCTAAAGAACGCGGTGTAATCACACTCTAGGGAGAGTTACATTGCCCAGGAGTTTGAAAAGGGAACCTAAAAGACGGTTTGTGTTGTTTTAACGCTTCTCAATGAAAATATCTTAACGGGCTGTACGAGATATAATCAGCAACAGTATATAGCGACTATACGGTATTCATTCTATTCGTATTGTGAAATAATGTACTTTCGAGAGAGTACTCATTTTTTTCTATTTTTTTTTCGTCTGCCTCCACATCAGTTTTGACACGAGTTCACGCGCACCATTGGTATACGAAGCGACCTCAAGTGATAACGTAGACTTATATCACAAATTTCCTGTCTCATTTTGAGCTAATATAACGCAACTGGACACCAAATTAGCCAAGTGCTGTGTTTTCACAACTGAAACATTAGAACATACACGGTCATCTGGATGTTTGACCGAATGTAAGAATATTAGTGGTAAAGATTGTTCCCCGTCGAGACAGTTTGAGGTGCAGGCTCGCGAGACAGGGAGGAGGAGCGACGAAAGGGGAGTAAGGGAGGGGATTAAACATGAGTCCCGCGGGGACACACTACGGGCAGAGCTAATTTAACACTGAACTACCTTTGATAGAACGTGGCACGAGCTCTCTGGTACATTTCTCGTGAAAATCAATTAGGGGGACAAACGTCTGGGATGAAAGCGTAAAGGTGACGCAGATTGCATTTTAATGCACTAGGATGTGAATGTTTCTGTCATCATCCTTTGGTGCTTGACATGGATGGCAAGGAGATTGGAAAGTTGATAATATCATATACACATTGCATAAAGTAAGCGGAATATACCGCCAATCCACAGCCACTTAGTGGGATAGGTACAGACCGTTCCCACGATAACACACACTTTATATACATAGTGTAGACTCCTGTACATACCTCCAATGTCCCGTCGATGGCTATTTCGTCGCGTCAAATCAGGGGTTTTCTTTTAATTATTCCATTTTAACATGATTATATGGTATTTACTCTGTAATATTATATTAGGAAAAGGAAATTCAACAATCTGGTTGCTTCAAAAATGATTTAATGGTCGTTTGATAAGAAATACCGCATCGTTCTATTTTAATTATCGTAGTTTACAACTTGCTCTAGATGTTTGTAATGTGTATTCGTTTGTCTAAATTTTAAAGGTCGATCTCCAGGGCTAAGACAATTTGCACATACCGTATACATGTTTTGCCCCCCTTTTAAGGGAACGTCCGCTTTCATATCTAAATTTAAAATATATAATTATAAGTTGGCTTCTTTTGAATATGCTTTGATGTATTTGTCACGCCAAAATTTTGTGCTATTTTTTTATATAAATAAATAAAAATACGAGTATTGGTCAAAGCAATCGTAATGAGAAACCTTTTTACTATAATGGCAAGCATCCTCCTTCGAAAAAATTCCTAACAAATGGTGTGCTACAAGGCGCACTCTAACGAATTATCTCCCTTGGATAAAAACGTGCAATGATTAATAGTTGACTTTTTTAAGAAGCTAACCTTCAGATATCAACAATATTCAACACAACTCATAAATAAACTAGCATCATGTCCAATCTATTTGTTATTTCTAAGCCCCGTTATATCTGCAGTGAGAACATAAATCACGCCATTCTAACTGATGTGACTATTTAATAATATCATATCTCTGGTGATATTTCTAATAATGTCATCTTGAATATATGTTTATAAATATATATGCATAAGAGCATTTAACAAATCTACTCCATTCGGCTGTAATATATTGCGTTTTAACACGATGTATGTTTCCTTATCATTTACAACCTGAGATGGAATAAAATTATGTTGTAATCTTATTAACTGGAGATCAAAATCTTACTTTTTTGCCGTCCCTTTGGAACCGGTTCACGATAAGAAATCTATGCCGACATGGCGGTTAGTGGCTGGGCTCCGTGGGTCCGATCTGCAGAGAAGATAATTGTCCGTGGGGGATGATTTGTGTCGTTTTCGCATCTTTTATCGCTTGGAAGATGTATATTTACGCTAGAAGACTTTATTCCTATAAAATTGTCAGAATATTGTGTTTTTTTTCGCCTCCGCAGCGTCATATCTTGCAGTCGTATGATAAGCGCCAGCAATATAAGCTATGTATTTGTCGCGGGCGGAAGCAACGATATGATAGATAATTTTCGGACAAGACCCGGGTATAGGTATATCCGGAATATACTCGTGGTCACGTTGTGAGATGAATAAAGACAAATCTAATACAATGTCGACCGACTACCGAGGTCACGCTCCACGAGGAAGTTTGTCTGTAGGTAGTCTCGCCCCACTGAGATCGTTTCTTGGGATGAATGGCTTTTAGTTTTATATAGCGTGATACGGGGACTATTAAACGCCATTTTTTTAGTGTTATATTTATCATATCTTTGTAAAAGCTCATTTATTTCATTCCACTGTGAAGACGTTTTATTGTGAAAGAAACGGAATTCGCATAGGTCTCAGCTGGTCAACATCAAATGTCAAAGTTTTGACACTTATTGTTCGATGTTGTGAAGAAAATCTGGCAAAAATCGGAATATGTTTCAGCTGAGAATGAATATTGTTTAAACATATATCAATGTCAAAGAATATGTTTCTCTTTATTCTTTATTAACTTTTATTCTTTTATTTTTCTGTTTTTCATTCATTTGATTTTTACATGCAATGTTGTAAGTTTACGAGACATCAAGTTGCGAACGTTCACTATGCCCTCGGGTTACATAAAATGGCATTATAAACGATTACGGTTTGAGTAATGTTGTCAAACAATTGAAGTAAATAATCTAAAATAATAGAGATATGCAAGTTTTTCTTGTGTTTCCATGTTACTTAGAATGATTGAAATCATTATAATGTGAAATCATTAATATTTGATATAATTATGTAATATACCCCCCAACGAAACTATGCGAAGTACAGAAGCGTGCCGATTCTTCTCATGAGATTCCATTTTCAATGGCACTCGTGACAATGAATAGACAGGATTAATAAAACTGTTGACCATCCCGATGGGAATTGGTCGTTTTAGGAATTTTATCATGTTGTATTACAAGTTGACTTGGTCCGTGTGAAGCTGCCAACTAAGGCACCAGAGAGGTCAGCGCTAACATACCAGGGCGTACAAAGCTACATAAAATCAGATATATTAAGATAAACCTGATTTTTATTTTCATATAAATAATGTGTAATCAAGGGATCTGATGTAGTTTGTTGGTATTATTGCTCTAATGCGGTAACCCTTGTTTAGTTCCAGGATCAGAGAACATAGTGCACCTTGTTTTCTTTTGTGTACAAAAGTTGCGTCAATATTCTGCTGATGTTAAGACCATTTAAAGTGGATTTAATTGATCAAAAGTAAAAAGAATGAAGGAAGCATCCCGATCAAGATCGAGCTCTGTGTCGCCCTCGTATTTAGTACCGACAGGGTATTATGCTACAAAGACCAGGCAAAGGGATAAAGTTTAACGTGGTCACGGGCTACAAGGGAGCCATAATTCTCCGCGAAAGTCATCACATTTTCATCTGCATTTTCATCTGCAAATTCCTTTGCTGCGTTCTTTGTGAACGTTGAATGTATATGTATTATGCATAGATATGTAGGTTGGTATTTTGTTTGGATTAAAACTCCATTGAAGCCTGATAATTCAAGACCGCTTTGGTCTTAATGAATTAATCTCTAAAATTTGGCACGCTGTTGGATATTGTAGAAAGTAGAAATTTATCTAAATCAGGTAAGCTACCAGGTCAAATCTGCAATATTAGACGATGTCACACACACAAAACATCATTATGGTCACTAGCTAATTCACATCATATTCAATATTGACCTGCCTATATATTGTACCCAAAACAACTTTTCGAAATTCAGTAGATCTTTAATATAAAGTATTTAACTACACAATTCTATATCCAATTTTCCAGTTTTACAAAACCATAATATAGGGATTCTACAGAAGTAAAGACTGGGTACATTGTACGTTATTACGTAAAGATGACGAATTGTGTAATAAATAGATAAATGCTGCTTATAGCAAGTGACTTATATTTCAATTAAACCTTAATAATCATATATGAAACACACTGATTTTCTATATCTCTGCTGTTCTTGTTTGTCGTAAATTGTGTCTTAATCAGTACATATAATTGTGATTAAATTAACATATTTACTTATATTTTTGTAACCACACCATCAGTACCTCGCAGTAAGTTGTTGATAGACACGCACTGTGCCATTGTCATAATAAATCCACTAATGGACAGGCATTGTTATTGTTGATGCAGCACAAAGGTATAATTTGCCTATTGTTTTTTCAATAAACAGTACTTATACTTTATTATTCTTATACAGTCTTAGTATAATCAGCACCAATTTTGTCTTAATGGATTGATCGTTAAGATTTTGCACTCTATAGGATATTGTAGAACTGAGAGTAGAAAACTTTTAATATGATGAGACATCACGGTCAAAACTGCAACATAACGCGTTATCGAGTCACTGACACTAAGTATCTTCAATGTTAACGTCCCTACATATTATACACAGGAACACATATCCGAGCTTACTCACTTCTATGTAAACTTTTCATAAATCTTATATTAATTATAAACTAGGGTGGGTTATTTAATCAGACTCTGATGACGAATTGTAAAACAATTAAGATGTAAGAGTAAGATGCACCAATGATAACAATACTCCATTTCTGTCACCAATTCTTTGGACAAAGACTTCCGTGTCCACAATCTAGTTTGCCACAAAACAAAAGTAATATATGTACTATTGATAATTCTATGGCAGCATAAAAACAGAGTATTACTTTGTCCTTGTGTTAAAATGATTAAGCAATTTAAAATGATTTTGTAAACTTTAATTTTCGGTTCAAATGACGATTCGGAAAATCATAGGCAATTATTTCGATGAATACTCCCTCGTGGATTTGTAAATATCGAGTACTTCTGGCTGAATGTTTGTGTACAGCAATATTCATTTCTCACGAATAACGAACAAAATAAATAGATTATGTGCGTTTCGTTTGCAGTAAAAATCCAATTATATCGTTTACTGTTTTTTTAATCAAGTTAGCATCTTTACACCAGGAGTCGGATAGGTTAGAATATAAATGAAGTGTTTATACCGCCTTTAACAAATAGAATCTGCTAGAGCACCATGCTTAGACATATACATCGTTGCCCCGCATATCATACTGGGTCTGTTTTCATCATCAGTTTTGTATGGGAACTTTTAATGTATAATTATGCTTCAGTGTATTTGTATTCAGTTTATATACAGCCTATCTATACTCAACTAATACCAAAACCACACCGCAATCGGCAACGAACAACTTACCAGATGGCATATACTCTGTAACTAGAGTAAGTTAAACGAAATGTCAAATCATTTTTGTCAGGCGAGAATCGGGTGATATTGTGTGCCCAAATTATTATGACACTTTACCATGAAATCAGGCCAGCCAATCAGAACATTAGAAACTTGACAAGACCCAGGGTTGAACCACGCTGCTGGTGGCATTAGGTTGTTTAGGATGTAAGCGGCCCCAGTTGTATGGGCGTCCTGCCGCTAGGGGTCGCTCCGCAGCAGAGGTGCAACATTAAGGGGAGAAATGATGGCGTTTTTAACGTGATGGATAAGAATCTCTCTATTTTAGAGATTGTGTCAAATACAAATCAAATTTGTTGATAGAAAGAAGACAAATATATTGTCAGAAGCCCAGCACTGTTATTCATCGAGAAACTTGGTATGTGTCAAGATGGTATTTAAAGTAGGCAAAATCATATTGAAACCGTTTTCATGGTTTATATTCTATATTTACGCTTGGCGGCTGATACAAAACCCATTTTGTAAGCTACTTCTTTTGTATTTAAATATCCCCTTGTTTGATATGGAAAGAGTGCGTCATGACATGTAAACAGCAAATATTCATCGTTTTTTTCTGGTTGATTTAAATTGGCATTTTTACACATAGCAATGCCATCTTTAAGACAAACGACAAGCACATTAATTAAGGTTAAATAAAAAATAGTGGAAATGGGAGAAAGAAAGAGGGAATGGAAAAAAGAGTTGACTCAACAAAGATTGCTACATATATGTACTTCATATATAATCATCTTAGTTCGAAATCCACGTGGGGTAGTTGCTTGGTACTGTCCGTGGTTTATCTCCGGGTACTCCGGCTTTCGTCCACCTCCAAAACCAGGCACGTCCTTAAATAACCATAGCTCTTAATAGGACGTTGAACAAAATTAACCAAACCAAACATATATAAAATTGATTTTCGTGGATTGTTAGATTAATTGTTCAATATCAAATCCTTGATGTGCTTTTTACGATCACTTTAAAAAATAGTATTTGTGATGCTACTTTTTGAAGGATCTACATGAATCAATGGTAATGATTTTCAGGCAGGAGAAAGAAGAATACTTATTTACCTGTCGTAGATGTCATTTCATTGTTCTATACGAACAATATTTATTGTGAATTACGTCTATTATTACATCTCACCTATCAATGGTAATTGCCTGTTATGTACGGACGCCCTGGATGGACATATTTAGTTGCCATTTATTTGTTAACATTGTTTTGTTACGATATATTTGTTATTGATCATTATTAATACTAATGTATTTATCATTATTCATTATATTTTCAAGACTGTTATTAATATTTCTATAAAAAGTTATATTCATATTCATTCTTTTGTTCAACAAAGTTCTGTTAGATATTCACTTAATCAATTATGCGCATGGATTAATGTTGGCTTTAATCAACAGTATAAATCTAAAAAGATAAGCTTGCATGTTCGTTAAAGCTGAGGCCGTCCCTTATGATCCAGATAGCCTTACCACGTTTTATCGTTATTATCAAATAACAAATAAGTTATGACAACTAAAGAGATAATTAATAATCAATAAGTGGCAACTAAAAATACCCCCAGGGCTTCAATAGTTATGGAAGATGACATTTTTCATACTCGTGGAGTTTAAACCAACACCAATACGCCGTATTACTCTAAAGAATAATGCCTAGTCCATTCATAATGCATGTTTGAAATATACTTCAGATGGCTCATCATTGTTGGAAGTGACAATTGACATTTCTGAAAAAGCAAAATGTCCAAACAATATTTCATATAACATGCAAAGTACATGTACATACAGCACATATCTGTAAGTTATAGCACACGAGTTCTAACCTTCAGTTAGGCAACACTGCATCATAACAGTAACGAGAGTAAAGCGCCTAAACGACAATGATTTCCTAAGAAGACTCTTTATGAATCCGTTTATTGATCTTTAACGTCAGCATAGCTATATCTCAGTGACACCGTACTCTATAAACATGTCGTCGATTCCGCTTCTGTATTTCACATCATCACCTGTAAAAGTTGAATAACATATCTGATGTTAGGTTTTTGTCCATGATCAATGGCCAGCACACGACAGACGGGTTGCACACAACCAAAATGTACAAAGAACTATAAGAAAACTGTACCAATTGCCAACGTTATTCTTTTCAAGCAATAAGTTTATTTCTTATTTTAGACATTGATAAATAAAATATGTAGATAATAATCCTTTTAGAAAGACTCGTTTTGTCATTAAATATAATAAACAACTGTAAATTTCCTTAACAACAAACACCCTTGAACTCGTGAATGGAACAATGACTCATAAGTAGCTATTGTAAGAAATATACTGTAAGCAAAATGCCAAGGAAACATATAATTCGTATGATGGTGGTCGTTTCAGTACAAGAAGTATGCTGAAAAAGATTAATGAATTCTAGTGTATTGTAGCAATCTCGGAAATCTCATTAACGTTATATTATCTATTGACGATAAGAGTCTTCATTGATTGAACCTTGAATGGACCATCCAGTAACGTTGTTAGATTCCCGACACTTACATCCACATAGTTTTATGTACTCATAGTCAAGTGTCCCATCTTCATGATTAACACGATAACCTTGACTCTGACCCAGAAACTCATACGTTTCTGAGTATATGCTATCGTTTTATGATATCTCAAAGACCTTCAAATTATCGTATAATTCATATCCCGGTTATATTTCCTTTACCTTACAATTTGATGGCTAGTGGCTGTGTCGGGTCATCCACTGGTCTTTTATTTCTTGGTCTAGATATTTTATTACAATTTCGAGTATTTCCTGGAGTATTTCTCGGATCTACATGGGGTATCCCTCTATGAGTTTTAAGATAAGAAGATAAAAATGTGTCAAATATTTCTCGCTTTCCATCTTTTCTTATCAAGTTGAAAAAGATAAGAAAACAGATAGTCTTTTGATAAAATTAAGATTGCCTTCTTCTCCTTTATACAACGATTGAGTGATGATCTTGTTTGTGTTAGTTTAGATATGTCTGTTTAATGACTGAGAACATACTGACAGAAATTCCCTAATGCAAATCCATCATCGATATCATAAGGGATCATATGTCGTATTTAATATATAAAATGGTTAACGAAAGTAACCAATGGAAGCGATATGCACACAATTAGAGTTATTAAACAAAGTTGAAAAAAACAGTAAAAATAGTAATGGTTTCAGCGGATGTAATATACACTTTTTATTAATTTCATTGTACAGGAAGTATTGGGAATTGGAATAAATATATATCAGACACAGGCAAACAAAGAATAAAACGTCATGGATATTATGAAAATGGATAGATAGTCATTCCATGGAGAAATAATGTAGACGTTTTTGTAATGTACATTATGCCATCTCTGTAATATTGTGCGTGTTGGATACTTAAGTAAACGTCTGGTGAATCTAAATTAAGACGTGATTTACACGGGAAATTATTTAGAAAAAAAGAAACCCAAACGAATATAATCCTACAACGACTATTATTAATTATCCTGATGATAATAAATTATCGTTTAAATAACTGATATCATCCTCTCATCAGAGACATCCTCATTGCGAGATACTTCGTTCACAGCCTGCTCTACTCGAAATGCATGCTGGGATAAGAAAGAGCTAAGTCAGGGTACAGTTAACGAGACTTTGGTGTAGAAATCTGCTGAAGTGGACTATGCACATCAAAGCAACTTTAATTAAGAAACCGTCCGATTCATGACCGCCCCAGTCATGGCAAATATGTAAATGACGTTATCCTCATTAAGCCTCGCGGGACATGGGACAACCCAAACTGTGGGAATTCAGCATAACGATTTACAAATTTCATGCATTGACCTTTTACATAGCTTTCTTCGCTTTCCGAGAAGACATTTTGAGATTGTAAGTCAAGGTAGTATCACTGCTAACATTATAAACTATATCATAACATCTGTAAGATAAAGAATGGATTTGCTGTGCTGTTCAATTTAACATGAGATACATTTTATTTCTCTGGTTTTCATATTCAGTCAAGCTAGTATTATTGCTAACATTATAAACTATTTTATAAACATCTGTAAGATATACAATTTAACAAGATATATCTTTTAATTCATTAGTTTTTACATTCAGTGTTCACTTCTACGTATCTATATATCTTATATATCTACTCGCGGCATATCAATCATGGTACCCTTTACTTCTAACCTTAATCATGATGACAACGATGTTTGTTGTGACCGTTTCCTACCCCCATACACACTAAGCTGTTTAAAATGCCACATTTGCATTCCTTGAGAGTAACATTTCTGCTTCACCAATTAGTTTTATATATGAAGATCAACCTCGCTCAATTTTTAACTTGCTGAATGCATTTTATGGTTTTAAGAATTTTGAGAAAGTTGCATATACATTATTGAACTGTTGCTTGGTCGTCAGTGAGGCAGGGAACCACCTACTGGAACGCTTTATTAGTTTCCCTTTACGTTTTCTAGGGTTCCTGCATTTGACGTGAATCAAGTTATGTGTTTAGATCGTTATGGTTTGGTTTGAATGTCGAAATTCTGCTCTTGATCGTATCTAAAATATATATCTATAGTTACTGTCAACCAGATGTTTGTTCCACGGAAAATCACTCCTTAAAACAAAACAACCCCACCTAAATGAAATGACCCCAAACAATGTAAGCATGTAAACCAATAACAACAATAAACACCGAAATTGAAACGAAACCTTATTCTAATCAAAGTTGATAAAACGAGGACACAAAAACCCAAAAAGTCGTATTGTCGTTAACCTCAGATTTGGCCTCAGCTTTGGTATTTCATTATGATGTACTTTTAGTGAAAGTGATTTTTACTTTATGACTTAACTTAAGTTTTGAAAACTGGCTCTTGTCATGCCATATTCCGTTCCCAGTTTCAATTAATTATAGATTAGTGGCAGGCTATAGCTGTTAGTTTTGTTTAAATTTCTTACGATAGCGTCATCTACAGCATTAACTTCAGATCATTATACAGAAAAGAAAATATAAACCTGAAATGGCCAATTTCAGAACTGGAACTGTGTGCCCACTTCATACTGTAGGTGGTATCCACATCTCTGGAATTAACGCAAAAAGAAATTATTATATCAATGAATAAAAATAACCAAACAATCAAATGCATATACATTGTATGTGTATATCCATGATAAATGTGGGTCGATGTCATCATTTTTTGAAAAAAAGTATACATTCACAAAAGATTTACAAATTTGGTCAAATTAGAGTGATATCTAAACATATATGTAGTATAGACTACATACACGAAATAGGTGTCAGAAACAAGTCCATCATTTACTTACCCTTTTCGGGGTCAGAAACAAGTCCATCATTTACTTACCCTTTTCGGGGTCAGAAACAAGTACATCATTTACTTACCCTTTCGGTTGAAGAGTCAATACGACGACACTGACTATTGTTGGCACACGTTTAAAAGTAAAGAAGGAAAGGACCAATAAACTTACTATAACATATATTACATCAAACGAATTAGTTAACAGCATGTCGAAGTAGCCCTCTTTAAAACTGTATCACGTAACGACTTCATATAGTATTCATGATTTTAACAGATAATGTACAAAGAATGTCAAATAGTAAGAGAGGGTAAAGCAAAAACAGACACTTTGTTATCTTATGTTTGTTTTGGGACGATGCTGGAAGGTCAGGTTTATCACACTACAGGTGGAAGACTTTTGTTTTGAAAAGGAGAGAGATTAAGCAGTCTTTCATCTAACATACTGGATAAGGAACGGATGAACAATCAGTCTAAGTCAGATCAAGAAAGAAAAACAGATGATACAGCTTGGAATATATCAAAGGGCGTATGCATTGAGAATGTCCGAGTGAGTTCAAGAACGTGTCATTGACTCATTTGTATCTAATGGTAGATATAAAAACAAAACTGAAGATATACTCTTTATACATCAAACATCGATATAGCGCCATTTTAAAAGTGTACACCTGACGTCCGCAGATGATTCGGTTTTCTAACGGTTTTCCTACGATATTTGGTAACCATCTTCTTTTATGTATCGACACACGCTTTAGAAATTATTGCCTAAACAAATAGTGGAAGTATATCAGGAATAAGTCCCCTTGCCGGTGAAACCGCGGAGATTATAGGTTTTCTCTCCCCCTCCGTCTGTCTGTCCGTCCACTCAGTTTTCCGCACTTTTCCTAGCCATGCTTCAAGGTATGTTGATAAAAATTGGTATGTAACTTCAGTATGAGTAATTACATATTAACTTCGAGTTTCAGGGTTCTTGGTTCAAGGTCACTGTTACTATACACAGCATGATTGTTGATTTAAACGTCCCACTAATAATATATACTTTTATGCAATGTTACTGAAATAACACATTTATCACTTAAACATATTGTTGTAATGCGTCTTTTTCGCAAATTATGAATTTTTGAAACCACAACCACAAACGTTACGTATATCTAAATATCGCACATATTAATGCACTACTATCACACGAGTAATTGTTTTCTCAATGAAATGATGATGGCGACCCTAAAACGCGGTCAGTCTACATGACTATGTCGTACCTCACAATCAAAACTGCCATTCTTAGAAAACCTGTTTCAGCTCGTCGCTTTAAACTCTCTAAACAATAACAAAAATGTAATCATGATAACATGATAATGCTATTTTGTATAGGTTTACTTATCCACCAGTAGAATCAATGACTGAAACATACGGTATACGTCAGATATGGTCAGGAATTCATTTGTTTTCATTTGATGTTGTTGTGGGACAGAAACAGTACTGACCAAGCATCTGGACCTATTTCCGATAGGTTTTACGTCAAATGTGTCGTAAATATTTTCATCTATTACCCTTGAACGGCTCGATTTCGTAACATAGATACCATACATGACAGAGCCCATCTTAACCTAAGACAGCGCAGAAAAGAATTCTACAAGGTGAGACATTTTTTTTGAACTGTTAAGTGAATCTAACAAGTCTTTGGACATCCGGCTTCTAGTGTTTAAGTGATACAAATGGACAATACAATTCCTGTTTGATGTCGTATATATATATTAATGTATCATGAACGGCCAAAGGGATTCGCAAGGTTGTGGTCAAGCTCCTGACCATTTGATTCAGTAAAAAATAAAGATCTTATCGAAAACAGCCAACGTGCTACATGTAAGTAAAACCTATTTGTCACCTAAGATATATGGTATTCTACAGTGCGTTGGAATCACCTGATTTATCGGAAGTCATGCGGAAAGGGAGCGAGAGGGCGGCGTATCTCGTGAGTGACGTATCGGAACAGTCCGATCTGGATGCTATATTTCATACCCCTATCAGTCAGCGTTACAAGAAACATCTGATGAATATAAAGATAGCTACTCTCAGAAATTGTGTTAAGACAAAATGCTATTTTATCATTTTGACACACAAAGACAAGGTTCTTAAATGTGATAAATCATATTTCATCGTTCTGTAGTGTTGTAGCCTGGTATTTCGGCGTCAGCTATGTTTGTTCTGCCTTTATCCCTCACAGTTAGTATTACTAAGGATATACTCAAAAGTACACCACTTTTATATATCCAAATAATCATTGAAAAAATCATGTCGATATAAACCAGTGGGAACACGGGAGACGATAAAATTCACATCATCTAGGCTTAAACAAGATAGGTGGTATCGCCAGGTTTTCCTCACGACAAATTCATATCCTATGAAATTCTAAAATTATTTTATATGTTCCACATAGAAGGTGTCCCGTGTTATAAGGGGAAGCTCATATATCATAAAATGACAGTTGTTTAGATATATCGCGTAAGATTAGATTTTAAATTTTTGTTGAATTGTTCCAAGATTGCATTTTCAGGGTGGGATGGTTGTCAAGAAGCATGACTAACACACGACTTTAAGATACAAGGCTGATATTAAAGTATATTAATATTCAGCTATTACTACACAGTCTTACTTCTAGACTTCGGTAGCTTAGATAAGCCCAATTGTAACACCGTAACTTTCTACTTCGAGGGTGGTCAATCTATACACACAAAGCATTCTATGAACAGGAGTAAAATAGAAATAAATCACATCTATATATCCAAGACAACGTAATCATAGACCTGTCGAATTTTAGCTTAGCTCTTGTTTCACAAACACTTTAGCAAGTGAAACAAAGCGTGTCTAGTTGGGAACGTACGTTTATATTAAGACCTCGAACGGCAGAGCAACTTAAATAGGCAATCCAGGAAACTTAAAACTGGATGACTAAACAAGTGAATTGTGTTACGAAACCTAACATCAAAGTACATGTATACCAAAAACCTATTTCATATATCATAACAGTCCAAACATTTTTAAGAACAGCGATGTGGTTGTTTAATTGCTTCTTATGGAATCTAAAGTAACTGAACCCAAGTTCTAATTCTTAAGATAGATTTAATGTAAATTAAAATTTTAATGAAACGAACGAGTATTTCCTGTTTTTTCAGTGCAAATTTCGGAATCAGAATTCATATTTTTGAAATGGATCGAAGTTTCTGAGCATTTAGAACATAACATAGAAGGGCATTGTTCCAAATATGATATCATTCTTAATAACATGTGAATGAACATAATTCCTTAAAAAAAACTTATTAAACGAACCAGGCTTAAACTTTTTGCAACGCTTCTCGTGCACTTACTTCATAAAAAAGACATTTCCTATAGCAAAGAAAGATAGCTTTTTTATCAAAATATTCGAATCGTCACAAGATAAAACTAATCAGGCAAAACGTGAATATTTTTTCACGGTCATGGTTTCATTAGCTAGACTTAAGCTAAACTGTCTTTCTGTATGTTTGTAAGTTTGATGTCGAAAAGTGATATCTGAAATATCTACATTCAACATTTCAATTCTTTAACTTGAACATATTCCTTGTACCCACGTCGGTTCCCACATTGAGAGTCTGTCATAACCTATATTATATCTAATCATGGTAAGTGTCGTCGATAAAGTAGATGAAGCGTATCCTCCAGAACGGTCGGTGCTATTGTCTTTGTATTTTTCCATAAAGATTAGCCTCGTCTTATCGGTTTTTGAGATAAAACTAAGGTTTCATTTCCATGCTGGTATTCTCTTATAGTTTAATCACGGGATGCTATTCTAATCGTAATGTATTGTCTTGATACTTGTTCAGAGAATTATCATGAAACGCAAATATAAATGTCTGTACAAAGAGTGGAATAACATTTATATACTATTTTGATATGTGGTTCACGTAACAATGAAACCGATTATTCATAGAATTTAATCGGTCTGAAATGCAATTCCAAAATATGTTTCATTCTGTGATGATTATGATGATTATAGCTATGACATATTTTGATCAGTAATTATGTAAAACCTAAACTCACAATGAAATATTGTATGTGTCCTGTATTTTATCGTCACGTGGCAAGTTCTTTATACGCCAATGAAGTGATTTCTGAAATACTGAAATATTGATGAAAAATTACTATTGGTCACTATGAAACAATGCAGAATACATTTTAACTTGTTATCACTTGTTAAGTAATTGAATGTTGACGATATTAACAGAAACAAAAAAAGGTTCATCAAAAATTACATTGTATCATTGATCAAAACCATAGATATGCTACTGTCATAAGAATGTTTTAAATTCACAGCATTTTGGTAGAAGATTTTCACTTATCAACTAATATTAAATTTACAATTAAGTAACCATTGACAAAACATTTCCTTATCCATCCTTTGTCCTTTGCTCGGATGTACTTATTATCTCAAAAATGGATGCCAACACACTATCCCACAATCTAGACAACGATTTCAATTAACATAATAAGCTTGGGACATGAAGAGAAATGTACTACAGTAAAGCAATAACTGATCACCCAAATCGAATTAACAAGCCTTCCCCGGGGTGTTTCTTAATGCCGGCATGTACGCAGATATGTCCGGAACTGCGCAAACAGCAGATCAGCATCAAATGCTTTTCATCTTTCTCATTGGCGGAAAATTGCTCATGCTGGATGATTGGCGTTTTACTATTTCGCGCATTTAAATTAAAAGGGCGGAATGGTGTTGACAATTTATCAAAGACATTTGGAAACCATCAGTGAACGTATGTGAAACATTACAATCACCGATATAATTACAGCATCTCTCCCGTGACGCAATTTAGAATCCCGATGGGCCTTAATTAAGTCCCTCGTGTTGGCGGTCGAAGATAGTGGGCGCGTGGATCGCTGACAAATTGTTACTACCGGTAGTATACACACAGAGGGCCGTTAGCACAGCACGGGATAGCATCCTAATTATATCTAACTGGGGAGCGTTAATAGTGGTGTTATGTACGCGGGATGACAGAAGGTTGATATTTCCGTCTCGGTTTGCGAAAGGAACATTTAAACTTGAGAGTGAAAATGAAAGTTTGTTCAGTGAGAGTGAATGAGGAAATGGAAGCACTCGAATCTAAATTAAAAAACATGCATTATCCTCCCACTTCCGGATCACGTGTTTACCGGTAAACCAGCCTTCCGAGAGTTCCCGATTGTCACAGCAGGTTATGTGACACCATGAGGTCTCTCTAATTTCTAAATCTTTTCTAATCCGTAGGACTCAAGTTCCGGTACCGTAGTCTTTGAAGATAAGATATGCTAATGATCAAAGATAGTATCTGAATAAAGATCCGTATAATATGACATGGAAAACGGCTCAGATAAACAAAAATATAATTATTTAAATTGCTTTTAACGTAATTTATTCCTGATCATTGTCTCTTTTTGTATTGTAATAATACAAAAGTTTGTATCCGGAATAACTGTGAGAACGAAAGGTCGATTTAGACACTCAATGCGACATCCGGTGCCATTGAATTGATGCCATGCCTTTTATAATTAGCTAATGATTTTCAAGTTATGTAAAAAAATATTAAAGGACTCTTTCCTAAATGGCCTGAAGTACATGGCCATGTTTTTCTAATCGTTGGTTTCCTCAATGGTCCTTACACTGAAATAATGTACCTCGTAATCATCCTACGTTTATAGCTCATTAAAGAGGAGTGGATGCCAGGGAACTGAAAAGTTATGATCGGCTAATTTCTGGTTGTACCGCTTTAATACGCCTATATCAGTTTCGCTTTCTTTTCTCGAAGTTGCTCTAATCATACCAGGTAAATATGTTCATTTCAATCCACCATCTTTCAAACTTTAAGTTTCGATGATTGCTGACATAAGCATTGTCATGAATGGTGCATATTCATTGTTGAAATCCAACATTATCTATTTTGTCTCTTGTGATGTTAAATGTCTTCAGTGTTTTAACACACCCGCACAGATTTTGGTCATCATTGAAAATATAAAATAAGAAAAAAATGTAAAAAAAATAAACCAGCTTCACCCTGTCCAGCCTATGTATTTTTTTGTCATTATTATGATAACAAAATATCTAATTAAACTGTTTACTGTATATTCAGCTGAAAATCAAAATGTCGATATAAAATGATCGTAACTACATGCCCTATAGAATCCGAGATGCAATTACTAGAATGTGTGGCATGATGGAAGATACGATATTAAAATGGCATGCACGTTATCAGTTACAAGTGCAATATTTCAACATAATTTAACCCTAGAATAGATTTATATCATCTGACGTCATAAAACCCGATGACTGTGAATAGCACGTCTGTAGTTTGCATATTCTGGAGACTGGAATGAAAAAATGAACTGTTTGTGGCTCAATCAAAAATACTCAGAACTCTACTCTCCAACGTTTCCATGTTGTGAAATGTACATCGTAGGTGCACTCCATTCCGTTTAGATGAAACACATGCATATTACTCCGCAGGAAAATCCTTAATGTAAAAGAAATGTATTTTGAGCTACCTTGTCATACTGCGATCCTCTTTATATGGACCTGATGGCTATCTCTATATCACATACCCTACCTTGGATCTAGGCACTAAAGTAGCCTGGCGTCTGTAGTATCATTATTAATCGTTTACGTACTTTAATATTATTTAATTAGGGTAGAAGAGTACGCAAACAGGCATATATAATCGTACTTTTGGCGAATAAACCATCTATACTAATACCTTTAATATTTTAGTATGAAATATTGCAATACTTGTTTCCCTCGTCTAATAATTTGTGCTGATGTATTTGCAACAAATGTTTAAAGCAAAATATGTTTGATAATATGCGTAGTTAAGTCGTTTTTGATGTTTGAAAGTGAATATTTGACGTTTAGATAAAACATTTTTTTATTGTAAGACAATTTAATTATTACTACAGTGCAGGTTGGTGAAATATTTTATTAAAACAAATACATTGTCGAAACAAAACATCATCGTTGGACACAAAAAACAGCAACAGTTAAAGTTAGTTGATACACTGACCCGATTGGGTGGCGATAGATCGAAGGAGCACTACATAATGAGCCCCCAAAATTAGAGATAATCCGAAAGATTGTTTCTCACATCATACTGTATAACGTGATAATATTCGTGTGTTCTTCCGTGGTTTGGCGACTTTAGATCATTTTGTGGCTACAAACTTTCGTGGTTAGCCCATGCAACAATAATATAACAATAATGCATACAACAATATTCGATGGAACTATATTCGTGTCTTCATAACAACCACGAAAACAACACAACGTTATACACAAAGAATATTTCATACTTATCCAGTATATAAAACCTTGTTATAGCTCATACCAGGCTCAGAAAATTGATATTGTTATTCTACATGTATATTGTTCCAATTTTGGTGCATACAATATTACCATTCAGTGAATTGTTAAAGTAGTGCACATTTCATATTCATGTGTATGCAATAAAATATATATACAAAAACATCAATTGATATATTCATAAATTAGTATAATGATTTAAGCGTCAAACTAATAAGATAGAATTTCGACTTGAAGTGTTAGGTTTGTAGTAATAAGCAATGCTTTTTTAGCGCCATGAGCATTTGTGATAGCCATTTGGACACAGAAGATGTTGAGTGCCGTGAATTTCAGAAGACATCTTGTAGAATCTTAAATACAATAGCGTTAAACAGATATCAAATTTTATGAAACTATAAGAATCGTAAATATGAAAATAAAAATAAAATAAAATGTCCTCGTTTACAGGAAAAAAATCGAGCACATTTGTCTCCTCAAATTTCCCTACACTTTGATTTTACTAACGGACAGGCAAGTGATACTTATCTATTAACAATTTTGATAGCGAAATGTTTGAAAAAGAGACCAAAAGTCTCATTTTATAATTACAAAACGCCAGCGGTTGAAGCTCACGAAGACTACAAACACGGCCATCACGTATATGTTTCGGCATTATGCCAATCTAGAATATTATGAACGAACTCACGAAGGTCATATCAACAGTCATGTATTATTTGTTATGTATTCCATCATCTGCATTTTATTTTTGCCAGCATCGAACGAAACAGTATAAGAAAAAAAGTACATGTAAGTGTGTTAAAATGTATGTTTATGTATATGTCTCAATTTTAATTTTCATAATGTATATATTTGGTAGAACGAGTTATATTTTTTTGTTTTGTGGAAATCTTAATTAAATTGCGTTGCTAAGGAAATATTTGCTACGAAAATGCATGTTATATCATGAAAAAATGTATGTTGTACTTGTCATAAAACTATTTGATAACGTTAGAAGTGTTATAAGTGAAAATTATAAAATGTAGAAAAGTGTTGTAATCAGACGTATACAAATTACATTTTACTTAATATGAAATACACTTCAATGGAAACACACTTTAAATAAATCCCAATTATTACATTAAATATCCTATGAAAGTACGTTTCTTTTAAATTTGGCATCGACAATTTCTTTCACGCGATTAAGATGCCGATGAATAGTCACCTTCTTTGTGCCCTGAAGGGTATTTATCACCGGGTACTCCTGTTTATGAGGTGTGTACGCCCACCAGGGAAACCGTTGACCTGGTGTAATCTCAATGGTTATGATAAACGACCATCCTTGCCTGTATTATCGCCATTTTCTTTAGCGTATTCTTCGTTGGAAACAATATATCAGGATCGCCATTTTGTTATAGTAATTTTTCTGTAATATAGTAAATTTGTATTATCAACTAAAACCCTCGGAAGTGACAAATAACACTCGAAATAAATTCTGGAATGCGTACTTTAAATTGTGGTTTTGATGAAATATATATATCGGTTTGTATTACGTGGGCGCTTACTGGCACGCGCACGCACGAAACACAACTAATGTATAGAATTTTGTTAGCATTACGATTGGTCATTCATATACAAATTTATAAATCAAGAATAACATCCACTAATGTTTGGGAAAAAGAGAAAGAGAAAATGACAAGACATCGAGAGTTAACTAGATTGAAATGTTCATCAAACTTCATTAAAATGTTCATATCACAGCAATAATTAAACAAACATTTTTGTCAAGATAATGTGTCAAGCTTACAGAACTTGACGTTATAAGACACAGCTTGTATGGATCAACTTGTGAGGTACGTAAAACAGTAGTTACTGGTCAAGTTGGTAGTGGTTCCTCCTCCCTTTCCGTCGTATCCCCTGTCACACTATCTGGCCTTCGTAAGCTTTATTGTATGTAGTTGGGAACATGAGAACCCGCAATAGATAAAGATGTTTCTTCTAACAAGGTTAGAAGGCAAAGCCTGAGGAACGCTAGCCAAATTATCGTCTCTAATGAGGTGGATAAAATATATTTTATGTTTCTTTTAGTACGGAGATGAAAAAGAGATATCACTGAACTGTCGTGAGGTGGACGATGGACTATTTGTTTACCTAAAGCACGTGTCCTTCCCAGGTTTGACCATTTTTACAGAGAAACAAATAATTAAGATTTGAAATGCTATCAGAACGGACTTTGATATACAGAGTTAGCGATAGATTGGTGAAACAAAATCTTAGTTATACCTATCACTTTTCTTTAAATAAATGACAAACGTGGTTATTTTTGCTTGTACTAACACAGACTGGATTAAATTATTTACAAAAGACACGTGTTTCGATACTTGCTTTTCAAATAACACTGTTGTGTTTGAACTTTGATTAGATTGTTTATAAAACAACCCCACGTGTTTCGTAAACGTTCGTTAGAATTTTCACAGAATGTGATGTTAAACAGATTTTTTTTTACATATTTAAAATATTGTTAAATTTAGGATCCTCTAATAGTCCATATTTCTTGTGTTACAATTTCAAGGTATGAAATAAATAAAAATTTGAGTTTGATATAAAACTAAAAAATGATGTATTTCAGTTCATTAAAACTCCGCATATCAACACATTGTAATTGCTATTTTTGAAATGCGTTATTTCTGTCCGGAAATAATTTCTGTTTATCAATATAAATATCAACAAAATGTTGAAAACAATGTTACATTGTACATAAAATTACATAAACGACCGCAGAACGTTAATTGTTAGACCGACACTAATACATATTGACAACTTGCTGAACATCTATATCCTCAAATGCTGTTACAACTCCCGAACCCCCCCCCCCCCCCCCCCCCCCCAAAAAAAACCTGAATTATATTAATCGGTGGCTCTTGTAAAATCCTTGACATTGAGTGCAGACTTCTATTTCGAAATATGTTTATTGTGAATCTATGAGATAGTTCAAAATCAGTTCACGATATAAAAGCCGTTTGTTTATCAACTCGAAGAACAAGGGAAATTTCTTTTTTTTATATCATTGGACGCGTTTTACGTTAAACTAAAATTGATATTAGAGTGCACATATCAGCGAAGCTTGAGAATTAAACCAACACTAGGATAATAATCGTTTATCCCTAATTACAACATTATCCAAGATCGCCATGACTATCCCTTTCATACATCTAAAACACAATATATCGCCAAGCGCTGGCTTATCACTCATCTTGATTTGAGATTGTGCCAGATAGAAAGAGCGTAAACATAACAAATAAACATAATTCAATATGTACCTCTGCTACATTTTTCTGGAAAAATGAACACGTTGCCAAATTATTTGTTTGTGAGCTTATAATGTTTTATAACATTTTCGGTAATTATTTTTCGTCATCGATATGAGAGTTATTATTACATGAAAAGGAAAAGAAAAGATGATCTGACAAAGGACTGAAAGGAGAGCTGACTTATCTTTCTCATTTCATAAGCTCTATCTCTGCATGAGCGAGCCTTTGATGCCAGTTTATTGTAAGATATTCCTAGGGTCTGCGTAGCACCCAAAGCGAGCCCGGGTTATCACCAAGTCCAATCCATCATTCCGGTATGCCTGTCATCGTGGGTTTCTCCCTTGCTTTATATCGCTTTCTTTATCTCCTCATCTCACGAAATGCGACCTGCAGATAGCATGCAATAATTTCCTATATAAAACGACATAAAGAGGCAATAAGCAAAACGAAGCTTTCCTTTACGAACCTTGAGCAATTTGAAACTTTGAGGAAACTTCTTAAGTACTCAGCACGCTATCATTATACATACTTACCGAGATCTTAGATAAAGATTAAGAGCTATCGAAAAAACAGTACATTTGAAGGTATTAAGAGAACCGCACGTGCAGTATGGTTAGAGACCAAACGCAAGCCATAGTAACTGCTCCTTAGGTGACCTGATCGGCAAAATATCAAAACGTTTACACTTTGTTTGTCTCAACGTTCATGCAGCTGCAACATAAAGATCAAACGTTTTCTGAAAATTTTCTTCAAATTTCAAAGGTTTTACGTTTAAATACTGATTATGAACATCACAGGAATACATCTAACGCATCACAAAGTCTATCTGCGCTATCAGTCAATGAATGGACCTCCCGTCAGACACCTGGTATGCTGGTCACGTGACAGTTAACAATCCTCGATCAGTCCTTTTACATGTTTTTATTTACGTTATAGTAAATTTTGAAATTGTTTTGTAGACATTTTTACTACAAAAGAGTATACCCCCTCTGGCAATGTGTACTTTTTACGATTTGTTTGGGATAAAATCATGGGTTTTTCGTTGGTTTCCCTTATCACAAACACTTTTAATTTTCCGTCTGTTTCAAAGCCACTATAACAGATTATTTGATTGATATCATGATACATATTCTTTGATAATTAATGCGCCTAAGTGCTGATGATTTATGCACTAATCATTGGTATTAAACTATCTTTATTAATTACCACACGCCATTGTGTCTGCGATTGAATGCCTTTGAAGTTATATAGCCACTGAACGCAGAAAATAAGTCGATGTAATAATTACCCCGATTTACCTTTTATCTAAACTCAATCAACTTACATACATTCCAATGATCTGATCCAAGGAGACAATCAAATGTGATGTGAATGTATCTTTGCTTGTATAAAATATAAACATATCTAAGATAGACCAAATCCATTTGTTCAATCGTGACAAATGTCTATGAAGTGTGTGAATAAATAATTATCACGACATATCAAAGATAAACGGAACATACTAAAGTAAAAAAATAGATATACAGTTTTAAAATGGTGCAGGCAAAGCAGTATGGTCCTTCGTACTGTTTAGAATTTTTTGTTGTAGATTAAACACAGCGTCTCTGAAGTTTTCATCTTCTCTCCTGCTCCACCTCCCTTTACACCAGGAACAAATGAACAGGTAAGCCAGACAAACATATGTTCTAAGTTTGTCGAGACGACGACAGTTTCATGATCTAAATGATGTTTAGACTTGAACTTTTTCAGATTAAATTGATATCATCAAAAGCGCATAATTTTCATGTCTGTCTTTGAAAAGTGAACTAATTGTTTGTAGCTTTGGGCAAATGATCAGTTTTCTCACTCTGAACAATCACATTGTAATATCGAATCAAGAAATAAAATATGTTTATAATGTATTTAAAGTAGCTATTTTTACTTTCGACCAGGTAAAATGTCACCAATATGAACAGGAAAGTTATTGAAACAAACTTTCTGCACAAACAGAGACGATTAAAAATAGCATAACGTTCCTAATAGTTGTTTTGGTATTTCTGAACAAAGAAACGTAAAAAAAAAAAAAAAAAAATCTAACTCGGGTCAACAACTTTTAGTTTTCCTGTGACTGATCCACTACAGTAGAAAAATGAGGTATGGGATAGCTTGTGAAAATCAGTAAACATGCTACGTTAATGTCGAATCCTTGTATAATTAATTATTCACTTGTCAGCATATGTAGAAATATTTAATGTCAATATTCATGAGACTGGTTTATGTGTTTAAATCTGACATTTCTCTTTATTATCAGTCTGTATTTACAAACACACTAGTTTGATAATATACTTATGGCATTAAAAATAAATCAAATCCATCCTTATTATGCATGTCACTTAAAGAAACATTGATTGTGTAGAACATTCGTTAGTGTCATTTATTTTCATAAAAAATTAACTCAAAATAAAAAAAAACACTTCTTTGATCAATTTTGATCTGCTTTGTTCTTCGTATTATTGTTTAATGCTATAATGCAATAGCGTGGTTTGTAGAAATAATAGTATGTCAGGTGTCATTTTAAAACATGGTATTTATTTTTATAAATTGAAAATAATAACAGTTCAAATAAAACCAAAGACATTATGAAATCAAATTCAGAACGTCACACATTCTACATACATAGTTCACGTACTCGAAACCAATTTATAATTATGTTTGTTATCGTATATTGAGTTTTTAGATTAATAATCACAAAAAGAATGCTGATGTTTTAATTTCATTTTTAAATTTGATTTTTTGATTAATATGTTCTCTCTATTAAATGGACAAATTTAATAAAAGTATATGTTTTTTCCTCAGCTGAAACTAGTATAGTATAAAAATTAACCTTTGTATAATGATACTTAAAACAAAATCCCTGTCTGATATCTTTTCAGAGAAGGATTCCAAACAATTTATATCAAATGGCTTCGAACATTTGAAACATATATTAAAACAGTACATAAACACGCAATATTCTGAAGTAGACAACACTTTTGTACTAAAACACTCTTTAGTATGGACAAACATATGACGTTATTACGTAGCACTTTGAATTGTATTTACATATTGCATATGTAGTTTTCATCTATGTTCAGTACATCAACATTAAACATGACAAAAATAGATTTTGAAGAGAAGGGTGACTTTGATATGTATAAGAATTTGAAGACATCTCATTGAAATGACATTTAGGGCTAATCACCCGTATGAATATGGTGATTATCTGAATATGAATAAGTTATAATGAATAGTACATTAAAGCAGAACAAAAAGCAATATAAAATTATTCCAAAGAAGTGTCAATCGTGAGAGTAATTTAGTAGTTAATTTTAAGGAGATTCAATGTTTAAACATGAAGTTTTTTCTCCAATATGGAACGACAAGGAACACTTCTATTTCCAGTTCTAAGGTCAACGACGTGGTTCACTGAACAATATCGAATGCTGCCTTGTAACCATTTATGAAAATGATTTGTATGATGGACACAATTGATCGGTTTGTATAGGTTGTTTTGTACATATAGACAGGAAACCATTGATTGTATTTCTTAAAGGAACCAACATTGCTTCTAGTCCTACATATGTGCTGGACACCATTTTGGACAGAATAAAATACAACTTTTGCAACTGATAATTGTCTGTTGGCTTCAAATGGCTCCAATAATATTCAATTCATGTTTTAACATATGTTGATTGAGCAATCTTCAATTTATAGCACCAGACTTATCACCATATTGTGATTAAGTCTTCATAAAGTTTTACATTACTTTTGCATTGCTCAGAACCTTCAGTGCGATACTGTCATACCGAGTTTCTGATTGGCCTTGACTGCATTCTCAATTATATCACTTAATACAAGTGTCATTTATGAAGCAGTTATGTCAGGTTCGTTTTCTAGAACGTCTTCTCAACAACAACGAATCCCCTATTAGATTTGGCACATTCGTCCATAGTCTAAAACACCTCAAACAGTGAAAATTCCACCAGGTTCGCTGACCTATTATCTCACTAGCCGGTACAATTGTTACCCCACCTCACTGTAGTGTTTGTAAATTTGGTGTCTTATAGGGGCCGTTCTCCTGGTGGCATTCCATTCAACATATGTGAAGAGCCTTGAGAACTAATGCTCTCCACAATGAGAGAAAGGCAGTCGAGACTTGACACTCCATTTGATGACTGTTGTTCATAACCTAAAAAAAATAACGATCGCGTTAAAAATATAACAGAAACGTCTGGTACTGTTAATAAAGACACTGCCCCGCTGTAAATAAACATCTGTTACATAAATCACATTCTAAATTGGTATTTAGTTGTATAACTTTAAACTCGACAATATTTGAGATATACATAGGAAACAATCTTTGACATTTCAAAATCATTTGATCTGAAATAAAATCTGGTAGCCTCCATACTGAGGACGATAGATCAAAGTGAGCCACATCGTCCATAGTTCCCTGATAAGATATAAGTACGGACACATTGGAACTGGCACCTTTCATTTGTAAGTATCTGTTTCCGAATCTTCTTATATACACTAAGTATTACAAATGTAGGCCTCACACTTCAAGAGAATTAATGATATGTTTACAACACACCCCTCTGGTAATATCATGTTTGATGTGGCAAAATGTCTTAATATTTCGTTCATTGGTCTAATAGACTAGTCAAGTATGGAGGTAGGCATTGCTAGAAACGCTAGCTTCATTAAATACAAATATCCATTAATTAGGACCGTCGGGAGTGCAAAAAAACATCGTTTTTTTGGGGGGGGGGGGGGGGGGGGGGGGGGGGTGTGTGTTATTTCTGTGTGTGAGAAATTCACAACTGATGTGCAAATTTCATTTATAATTTATTACCTTAGACCAAAACGTTTAACTGCCCCCATAACTGTTCCAGATAATGATCGCCATGAAACATGAAACTATAACTATATTTTATGTACGTTTGTAGTCTGGTAGCGTTTGTTTTAAATAACTTAAATACGTTACTTTCTTAAAAAATTGAATTTCATTTTTTTTTTTAAATTAGTTACGTATGGAAAAGGCTTAGAGACTATGTAAAACGCATGATAAATAACTTAACATAGGTAACTAGGGATATTTCCCTATGTAACAAAATGAAATGAGTACAACAGCTATGAAGGATTGAACACTTAAAATTGGAAGAGAAAAATCCTCGTTACATTACTGTATAAGTCACATAAATTATGCAAACTTTCGAACTTCGTGATAGGATCCTTCTCTTGTCTCACCATAAAGCCTTCTTATACTTGACAGAATGGTCATTTTCAGCTTTCTGCCAATAAACGGACTTACACGAAAGTATAATTACCCCGGTAGAAGGAGGGCAGCCATATCGTTGATTTTAAGCCTTCCAATAACACTTGCATAGAAGTCTCAATAGTGTTAACAAGATGAGCTATATACGGGTTAATTACTTCAAACCTAACTGTGGGCGATATGTATAGAGCTCCTTATGATCCTGGTATTCCCATGAAAAAAACCATAACATTTAGTTATAGTCATAACAACTCCAATGACTTTCCCACATTATCACGACCCGTTTGTCTGAGGCTCAGATGGCAAAACCGTGTGAACATATATTTTCAAAACATATACGGACGAGAAGTGGCGATATGGATATTGGTTTTTAATTTTAGGATATGTTTAACTATTAGGTTTTGATTTTTTGTTTGTTTTGTTTTACACTTTGAAAAATAAATAAAAAGATAATTGCTGAAATTTATGCTAACATAACTTGAAATGGCTTACTTACTTACCGTTCGTGTGCGAATAACCGTTGTGTTGTTCGCCAATATGATGCAACTTTTCAGCGTAAAATTGTGGACTATTCACAGTCTGAAACGATATAAAAATATGATGTTAATACTCAAACTATGTTGATATTTATGTAAATAAAGCTAGAATTATACTGTTTCCTCAAGTCTTACCTGCTTCATAAATATATATTCAGTAACATAAATTTGCAGGAATCTTGATCCACTGGTCTGGATCATGTCAGGTAAATATATTTGGGAGATAATGGAAAGATACGCCATTAACTATTTCGGATTTTAGAATTTTTATCTGAACATTTGTGTACATCAAGCCGAACAATGTAAAATAGTTAAACATTTCAAAGAACACGCAGCAATCAAGTCGGTGAAAACTAGTATTGCTTCCACGGTCTGGGAATGATGGAAATTACACGTGTCGACTTGACTTGAGTTTGATGGCTATCTGATCAGTGCTATTTTATTTACAAAGTGCATGGCTGGGGGAATAAAACCTCTTCTCCCGTGGAGTAGTTGGATATACGGGGTCTCGTAAAACATTCAAAACAATACTTTAGCTAGGATGGGCGGGGTCAACGAAATAGAAAGAAGTGTGGAATGCCCTGTAAAACAGAGTCGATGATTTGAATATCAGACCATCTTGACACTCCTTTTATACAGCTTGTTTAAAAGATTACAACCTATTTTTCTTCGACACAGCATGTTTATTAAGATCGCATAGATGTCTTCGTCATCGTGATGGTTTTGCACGTTGTAATATAGTTGATTTAACTGATTACAGTACTGCACCTCTTCTTCGTGTTACATGTGAATTAAAGAACATTTGATATTTCTATAGTATCGTCAATTATTGACTAAACTAGCAGAAATTGTGAGGACAATAAAACAAAAATAGAACGCATGAGAGTGGCTTACAAAAATAAAGATTATACAATTCTATTATCATCTCTTCTCTTAATACTAATTAAGTTTTGTGTTTATTATTGTTTATATAACTGCTCTTATTAAATATTATATTATTATTAATGATAGTATATTCGAATAGGACATTGATTTTGTTAAAAGACTTTCCATTTTATACGTATACTGGTGCCAAAGGTAAGAAAGTACTGTTAATAATTTATTTAAGTAGATTTATTTTACACAAGTATATATAATGAGCACGTATTTAGAGTATTTGTGAGAGTGATACTACATATGTACATATGTTACATAAGTAGATATGTACGGTAACAGTCAATGGTATATCATGTTCGCGAAACCATTCTGTGAATAACAGCAATTATTAATGTTATTTGTATTCTAGCACAGCTTCTCGGGTTTAAACATTAAAACAGTTTCGTTTTACCTTTCATTACAAACATATTTTGACTTTTGAGATGTTTTAAGTTTTGTGTCGTGTTCCGACATGTGTTAATTTCTCTGGAATCAGTTTTGTGTGCGAAGGAGTAATATTTATAACAAGCAATGAGAATAAATCTTCTGGATACACACGCTTATATCCGGCCTGAGGCTATCAAACGCTTATAGCTTTCAGATGTCAGAAACCTGCATATCAGTTGTAAGAACCGACCATATTCAATAAGCACTTCTAATACCATAGACCTGGGAGCGATGTAACATATGTCGGAGAAACACGTCCCTGTTATATTTTTATACAATTTTATTTTTTTATTTTCCATGTGTGTAAAACGAGATTATATCTTTCACTGTGTGACACAACCTCTTTTAAATTATTCATGTAAAAATGTAGATTATGTTTATTTTTACCATGTTCTGATTTTGAAGTACATGTAACTATCTTGAGGTTAGTACACAAACCGAATGAACTCCACCAACTCGCTTAAACCTAATGCAACGTGTAATTAGTGTAAGTTTGTCGGTTCTAATATAATCTTACGGCTAACGAAGACTCGAGGATTTTTAAACAGGTTTTCATCCTTTAAATCTAATTTTTTCGATGTAATTATCATGCCGTCCAATAAATAGGTTATTTAACTTTAACAATTTAACAGAAGTGTGTATTGGTGTATTCCATTTCTTTATTTGCCAGACGTTGACAACTAATACTTAACCAATTGACTATTTTCATTTTTATATTGCCTGACAAAATCATTGAGGGAATAAAAGAAAATTAATGGTGGTATCCGATATGTGATAGGGTAGTGTTAATGGTACACACATTTTGTTCTCTTGTCTACGTCTAGAAGGAAAACAATTATTGTGTCATTTTTTTTCACTTTTATGAATGATACACCTTGCTACTCGCCACTGTGTAGTTAATTTGAAAAGGTGATATTTATTGAATGATGTGATTTAACATTTTTATGGTATTGGATTTTTCTGCCGTTATATTTAAATATGTTTTCAGTATAATATGGGGAGGGTGATATCTTTGAAATATATACAGATATTAATGAGATCCGAGACAAAATGCAGTCAAATTAAGTTTGTCGTTACGGAATCAATATAGATAAAATATGTATCAAGATTCGAAAAACAAATTTCCTAATGAAATTATAGATATCCATTTTGAGCTCAACGTTTTCATTTGGTCTAGCATCTGATGTGCACAATAAGAATAACATTTTGGAAGCAGGTCTCGTGTTACAGAAAATGCAAAGCAATTATTTCTCCCATTCCCCCATGCCCCCGTGCTTAGGGGCGAATATGCCTGTCATCACCTGGGGAAGCTGAGGGTCTCAATGAGGTACTAACGGCTATGGGACCCGCTCGACCAGTAATTGTCAGTAAGGTGCTAAGTGGTATGTATTAGGACGATAATATAGTGTTGGTTTGGCCGCCTGTCAGAGCCGGTTACACATCACATACAACTCGGGCTTGGCGGTCAGACCAAACTCCCACAAATGTATATTTACATGTTTACTCCGATCATGATTGCTGATACTTTTACTAATCTTGACAATGCATAGCTCCCTCCACTTGTTAGCTCGTAATAAGATATATCAATATTGATAACAATGAAACAAGACATTAAGTAAAATAACAATAACTTCTTAAATAATGATAACCCCCTTGAATAATGATGACCCCCTAAAATATAGTAAAACATAATGTTTTCATGTTTTTCATATTATTCTCTAAAAATGAACGATGCTTACAGATTCATTAATATAAATCTAGCATCTCTGTTTTTTTTGTATATTGTATAAGTAACTTAAAGTCTAAGATGAAGTTGGGCATACTTTGTGGTGTTCGGCGAGAATATCCACTAAATCCCCCTCATAGAGTTTCCTAAATCTATCCTCATACATCAGACACTCGGCCTCAACAAACACAGACTCCGATAGGTCCTTATCAGGCTTAAATCACCAACTATCTCCATCTCATCTGATTAAATTGATATAAACAAAATTGATTCTGGACATGTCATGACAACCGAAGGAGAGTTATACATGGAGATGCCAGCATTTGTCAACAAGAGCACATTTCATAATTACATTAGTGGGCATGCAGTTACATTTTAAACATTATTCGAGTCTTAAATTATCATTTATAATTAATTTATGGTCAGAGAAGACTTAAATAGTCTCAAACCCCCTGGTATTCGTCCAACTATATTAAAGCATGCCAACAGGCAGTAGCATCGATATTCTCTAGTTTGGAACCAACAGCTACATTAAGAGTTTATTGAATGTCTGATTATTATCAAAGAACTTTCATCAGTTGGGTAACTAATTAAATTGTCTAGCAGTAAAAATAGTAATAGCAAAAGTTTCATCCTAATAATGAGACAGGATGGACATTTTCATTTTCGAATTTAAGGAAAATAGTATCTGTATACACGTTTGTTTTGCCAATAAAATGTATTTTATTATAAGCACACTATAATTAAAGCCGATGACGATTTGTATTGTCTACCTATTCGAAGGCCTTTGGACCCTACATGATTCCATTGGTTTCTAGGACGATACCATACCGAGTTCATTACATATCTGTATATCGTCATAAACATGCCATCATAGCCATACCTGTCAAATTCCCAAAATTAGGTACAACTGTTATGGAACAACTGTGAATGTGTTGGGCATATTGATTAATATTGAGCTTATTCCCTGCATAGAAATAACCTTGACTTGCTTCTCTTTCGGAAGATCAAACGAATGTTTAATGAAAAAGATAAAATGAAAGTTAGCATGAACACCACAGACTTTAGAAAAAAGCTTCGGGAGTTAGGTTGATAGAGAGAAATATAATTTTGGCAGTTTCACTGAAAATATACTCGTCATATTACAGTACCAGGTAATACTCCCTCCGTTTACTGAAATTCGTTTTTCTTATAAACATATGTTTTAATTGATTTGGTCGAGTAACCAATAGTAAAGAATGTTGTTGTTTTAGTTAATGCCACGACATTGATGCACCCCTTGCAATAAAATAATTGCTCCTAAAATATGAAGCGTATGAAAATTATGAATTAAAAATCTTATTCTCGAAATGACCGTTTAACAATACGAAACAAAAACCTTAAAAAATGCAAATAAAGATATACGGAGAACCGCTCAGATCAACAAGTGGTGTTTACTTTGTATGTCTTATATGTAATTATCCGAGATGTGTTTATGAACGCAAGGATTTGTCATAAAAATGAAAAGGCAACATCAATCAATGTTAATACCAATATATACCGTTTACACATATATAACTTAAACGTCCGTTTAATTCACGTAGGGATCATAACTTTGTGAAGTAAATACAAATATACTACGATTTAATTCTGTAATCTGGCCCACCAGCATGAGGATATACTGACACAAGCAAGACTCGCTATATGATATCTATGTTGGAATCTCTGCCTTGAGATGTATCTAGAACACATTAAGTGTTACACTGAAATCTGACAAACCCCATACATTCGTACTGTCGACAGTTTTTGTGCAGTTTTTTTCATTTTATACAGAAATAAATCAAAAGTAATTAAAAACAAATTTTTTTGTGAAACTCGAGAATGGAAAATCCATTAGATTGTGTAGAGAGGTCTGTATCCCCCAGTAACGTTCGTGGTTTCTGGTTTCTATCAACACCAAAACGATACATTACGCCGGTAGGGCCCTACACCAAAGCTTCTAACTGCGACAAATTTGTCAACTGTAGGACTCGACTAAAGCAGAGCCACCAACGTTACTAATATTGTGTTTGGATACGATAAAGACCTGTAATACTGTATTATTTACAAACGGATACAGGCCCCGGATCATCTCAGATATGTTTACGATGGTTTGTTGATACCTCAAGTGTATAATTTATAAAACGGACCAATTACCATATTCCGTATTCCGGGAAGGTTGTTCCTAAATCTAAGTATAAACATTCCTGTGTTTTCCTTGGGCATCTGAATTTTAACATAGGGTGTAACTCACATATTAACTGACAGATATTCTTTTTTTTTTTCATAAATCTGACATTAAGTAGCTTTGCTTAACATTTACCATCATTGCGTAATTACCTATTCAACCGGAAATGGATATTGCACCAAATCTATTGAGATCTGTAAATTATCATCCACATCCGAACTGGAATTATGACATATCGGGTGATCTTGATATCGTGATATAAGGAACTTTACATTTTATTTCACATAACTAATGTACCTTCATCCGAACTTCGCATATTAATGTAGGCTATAACTGATCAATCAGTCGTTAAATGTCACACCGTTTATATTTTTATCTTTATATTTTAAGTGGTTTCTAAAACATTTATAAAAAACAGAAACACACACTTTTTCTCAAGATTTTGAGATAAAATTCAATAATTTCTTGTTGATAATAACCAAGAATTTTGGAGCTACAGAAATGAAGAGAACAAGCGTGTTAAAACGAAACTCGACCCTATCCTAATGCTTTTTTAACCTCGCATACTTGACACTTTGCGATAGTACGCCCTGGAAGACCTCCCGCCAATGATTTGTAAGCTTAACTCACACACAAATAAACGTTGATCGTCAATAGTATATTTTAAAACCCATATTGTTATATATTTTTTACACCTGGATACTTAAGTTAATTATTTGCCTGTCATTATTATTAGAAATAATAAAATGAAAACCGGCTTTTAAAATGTTAGACACTATCTTTTATTGGTCACGCAATTTTATATTATATATTATTAAAAGTACTAGAATCCAGATTCCTAACACTGAAACTTATATAACTAGTGTATATTAATATTCCATAGTGCTATTTATTATTTAACGTTTTCTGTCAAAACTGGCATATTTTTTAGAAAGATACTACCTTTGAACGAAAACCGAAGTATGATAAGAAAAAGCTAATTTGAACATGATAAGCATTTCTTCCGTGAACTTTGATGTTATGTAAATCGCAATGTCATCTTGTTTATTTTCTTATAGACATATTTATGTTATGTATAATGTATAATTAGTCTAGTTATAGAGTATAAATTTGCCAGGAGAAACACGGGGATCTGATTAATGCCAAACTTACATGTACTATAGTTTTTGAGATTTAGTTCGTTACTGAAGTGTTTGTTTGTGTCAAACATGTAGTCAGAAATAACATCATCACATGCTAGACACATCGCCATTTTCTGTTTATCAATTTAACTGTACGTATATTGTTTGAAATTGTTTAAATGATTTTATGGCAATACATATAACGAGTTTATGGTAGAATTTTCAAAGCTGGTTGTGAAAGAAAAGTAATTAAACCAGAGTGATCATATAGGGATGACAGTACGACAGATTGTCTGGAACACTTGGTCCATAGATCTATAACCAGTGTCACCATAGAGACCACCCATACAGGTACTTACCATATAGTCCGAACTGCCACTTGTCGAACCATTGTCATTACAATGGTCATCCACCCGTGGACCGACTGCCATCCTGTTGCCGTGTAGAAGGTCCTCCAAACTCTCTATATATTCTATAGCATTCCTTAATATTTCCACTTTTGGTAGTCTTTGATTTGGGTTTGGACATGTCCGTCTTTTCAAGGCTTCAAAAGCTTCGTTTACTTTGCGAAGTCGTCTACGTTCTCTCATAGTAGCAGCCTTCCGTCTGTCTACTGTAACAGTTTTACGTTTGCATGCTTTACACGCCCAGAGGAGACACCTCCTGTTTGGTCCGTGATACCCCGGGGCTAACACATGGGGTACGTGCTCATCCCCCTCCTCAGGGGTGTGGGGGTTCATATCATCATCGTCCTCAGACTTTGGGGAACCACACGTGGAACTATGCTTTTCACTTCCGTCCTCGGACGGTTCCTCTTTAATGGAGGTACCGTCACTATCCATGCTGTCCAGTCTGTCTTTCTTGTTGTCCTCCTTGAGTGAGGACGTTATGAATGGTCGATCCTTCAGGGTGCGGCACCGGGCACCCCCCGGCCGCTGGTCTATGGGTGAGACTGTGGAGGGAGCGGTGGGGCCGTAGGTCCGGGGTGAGTTGGTCGGACTGTGGTACTGGTACAAGTCGGAAGAGTATGGGCGCTCGTATCCAGGCGCTCTGTGATAAGGCTGGGCGGCATGTCCGTAGTGATACGATTCCTGGCTGGAAGATCCCCCATGGGGATAGGATGAGAGGTCAGTTAGATGCTGCCCCTCCGACACATCCACCGGACCGAGAGGGTTACCGCCGTTGAATGTGTGGAGACTCGGTTCATACCGACAGCTTCGGTAATCGGCCATCATCATCATGATTGTGTATGTGTTTTAGTATACAATGTGTAACTGGCTCAGTTTCTCAGACACTGTTGATATTAAAACAGTCCCTTTTTCACTTATTTCTTATCGCGCTTTGTCAACTCCTTGGTAACTCTCAGTCAATGCACGCGCGATAACCCGTCCACCCACTAGACAGGAAGGAATTTCTGGAGAAAATTAAACTAGATATCAAAACATCCCTTCGTCGCTACCTCACAAAAAACTTCTAAGTGTTGTGTATTTCTGTCTCCGTTTATATCATAAAAACCCGAGCTAATCGTACATATGTCAACAGATAGTATTTTAAAGATTTGAAATCCGATAGGGAAATTAAAATGCACATGGCAATGTTTTCCAATTAATTAGCTCGAGCTTGTTCCCATTCCTGTCAGCACATGTCTAGTAGTTAAAGTCCTCAGATCCACACACAACATCGCTTTCTGAAGAGAACCTAGCCCTCTAGAAGCTTTTAGGAAAATATCCGAAAACTTTACAACTTTTGCAATATTTATAACGGTGAGAAACCGTGTAAGCGATGTACGTTGTCGTAAAACATCCTCCCCCATAATTAGGAGGGCCGTGGCCAATCAGAATCTAATACGGTTGCTGCTGCTGAGGCTATGATAGAACCCACCCCTTGAATTTGCATCCAACTGCTTTTCTCACATAAATGAATGATGAAGAGACTGGGGTCACGTTTGACGGGTCAACAGTAACGGTAAAGTAAAAACATATGTGTGAGAGACTTACAGGGAGGAAAATCCAGCTCTCTCTTTCTCCACAGATCTTCATTCTCTTTGAGATTTAAAAAAATCAATGTTTCCCAAGTACCGTTCTTAATAATTACATTGAAAGAAACAAAACTGATGCTTTCTCCCGTTTTCACTTCATATCTTTTCACCGCGTATTACATCACTGTAATTATCGGGGCCTCGAAACGTTCACCATATTAAGGGCGACACTTACGCCTAATTGGATATCTATGACCGGAAAATTAACTTAAACTACTTTCAACTTTTATCGATAGTCCGTTTCAGAAAAAAAAATCTGTAAACATGAAACAAGATAGAAATCAGCACTACCTTTCAACATATACATGTATGTACCTATATCAGCGCACGTGCAATCAGAAGTGTGCGTAAACATGCTCGGGCGAGTTTATTAGAGCTATCCGAGTGACCACTTATAACTAATAGGAAGGGGAATCATTTGAGTGCGTGTTTTATGTGTTGGAGACAGTGTTACAAGAGGACATGGGTATATATATATGTTTATAATTGATACCATGACTTGACTTTCTCGTATTTTATTATATTTATATTATCTCTTTGATCTCCATATATGGGTAACCACATCCAACGCTATAGTTTTTACAGCCTCTTCTACTTAGCCTTTCTACCTAGGTATGGTGAACATTGAACTTTCCCTTATTCCAGTGTCCAGCCACCATCACTTACAGAGGTCTAGACTGACCGCTGCGACTAGAATATCATAGTTATAAATAAATGAAAATTATATTTATAATTAAGGTCCCTTCGCTATGTATGTTTTTTGTTTTTAATTTAGATTAGTTTTTTAAAATAATTATTATTGTTTAAGGGCATTTCAACAGCTATGGTCACTTAAGATTGGGTTGTTTTCTTATCCTAGGGTCCAAGCACGTAAGCAGGTAATGATGTCCCCTCTCATCGTATCTGTCTCTGTACCCCTTATATATCTACTTATATAACCACTTTCTATTCTTTTTCAGTTATACCATACCACACCCAAACCCTCAAACACTCTACTGCCCCCCCCCCCCCCCCCCCCCCCCCCCCCCGACATCCACTAAAAATAAAATAAAATCCATTAAACCTCATCTCCAAAATAAAAACTTACCTGAACCCAGGACCCTCGGTCCCCCAACCCTACATTTTCTGAAAACCCTTACCTATCACCACTCCCCACCATACCCATGCTGACCCATTAGCTCATTCTACTTTATATCCTGGGTCCCCTTCCTCTTCGTTCTCTCCTCCATCATTCTGTCTCCGGCCCAACTCTTGAGCTTTCTCAATCCTTTATAACCCCTCTACACTAAAGATACGAAAAAATTACTTCTTCCTCGCCACGCGAATGATAGCGGGTTCATATTTTCATATTCCTGATAGAGATATGATATCTAGGAGATTGATAACACTTGATTTATGGGGTATGTTTTTTATTTAAAATCTTACATAAAAAACAAATATAAAAATATCATTGTCTTGAATGACTTTTTAAATTGACGAATGAGAAGTTAGATGTAAGAATCTTGGACTATACGATTTTAAGTTTAGTCAGCTTTTTACTGCACGGAAAAAAAAATATAAATGCAAACAATTTTATTTATAGCATTGATACCCTCTTCATATAAGCAAACAATTACCTGAAGTATGAATAAAAGCATCGGGTCTAATGTAAAATGGAAAGTTAAGGAAAAGGAAGTGACGTCATCGCCCCCCTGTTGCCGTTAAGCTGCAGTGGTAAGAATGAGTCCTTCCCGAGTATCACCAGTGTTTGAGTTGGGTTCTTCTCAAACATATGATTTATGGCCTTTAAAATGGTTTTATGTCAGAACCGGATGGGTACATAATAGATACAACTTTATGTATGATTCATGTTGTACAGATGAGCTCTGAAATAAGACAATGCCTTACACCACTTAAATAGGTTTGACGCGACAAAATGTTTATATGATGAGATTTTAAATCCTAGAATATTAATCGTAGAAATATATTTTTTTTGTTGCTGATTTTGATATATACATATAATCGCGGTAAATCTGGGCTTTTGTTTTAATTTTCTTAAATTTATCCTTTGCAAGGACTAACTTTATTTGATAAATATATATATAATAATATATATTTAATTTCACAAACGAGAAACTCAGTTAAAGAAACATCTGTATATCAACGGTAATTGAGAACAATATGTTGTAGAATTTATTCATATTGCATTGATTTGATTTAATATTTAACATTGCATAAATGAAAACACTTACCAAAAACAAGTATCTGATTCAATAATCATCAGTCAAAATTATATTTAGAAAATAACAATTATGAAAAAAAAAAAAAAAAAATGAAAAAATGAGCAACATTTTAAGAGAATATTTGACGGATAATGTGTTTATTTTGTAAAACGATAAACTATCTAAACACCGGTCTTCGTATCACCCTTCATGCCACACGTGTTCGGAAACACGTGCGTCTCGAGAACGGAACTACATATAAGATTACTTGCATGTTATAATCGGAATACACCCGTTGACAGATATGGAGAAGATAGCGAAAATTAATGTAAAACTAAATGACTTCAACACATTCTTTTTTTCGTTCTTTTTTCCCTCCGATGTTATCTAAAATCTTCGAAATTAGACGTTTCAAATCTCCACCGACCGCGTCTGATCCGCAATGTTGGCAGTGACATTATAATATCTGTAGGGATCATTCTGTCTTCTATTAGGGGTCATTCTGTCTTCTATTAGGGGTCACTCTGTAGTCTATTAGGACCCCGTGGGTCCGATCAGAGGTTGTTTGTCCCCCTTCTGTCAATGTTAATGGGTGTCGATTTCATGGACACGATACATCTCTAGTTCATTAGTGTCATATAATAGCGGAACTAATATCACTATATATAATGTCCGACTACTCGGCAGCCGCAACATGATCACTCACCAGTATATAATCCCGCCATCGTGTGGCGCTATTAGGAATGAAACTTTAATATTAATGATACAAATACACAATTCACGTTGATCTAGCGGGAATTATCATTATGTATTTATTATTTCATAGAGATGTATAAGGTAATATCACAGATATTTAGTTTTTAACAACTTACATTTGATGCCATACTCACCTCTACATCATAATCTTTGATAGTTATATAGATATTTTCATTGGTTCAGTCCAGTCCTTCACTACTTTAGAGGGCTTTATAATTCATAGAGAATAGTACCGAAAGGGAGTTTTGATAGCGGGTCAAATGAATTGTATGATAAGAATTTGGTATGATTTGCAGTTGACATGAAAAGGCAGATATTTTCATCTTGAAATTGACTGGACTTTATTGGATGATTGCATAATTTGTCTTTAAACCGTTTGGTTTATCAGTATATTACATATATATACAGTACAAACAAACAAAACAACACAAACTATTTATACAGACACAACACTCACAGTGTAGGTAGTGTAGAGAGTCATCTCACATTTCAATTTTCTACAACTACCTTATTCAAAATGGTGGCATTACTATTTTAGATATAATTCAAGCCTAACAGTGCCTATTCAACTCGCATAACAGTTTTAAGATTCAAATTACCTTAATCTTTTATTCTCACATAACTATTGTTCAATTTCAAATTTTTATTAACCCCTTCCAGATATCTATTAATATGACATTACGTTTATCAATTATGCTAACTTTATATAGATTTATTGTCTCAGATATCAAGATTAACCCCGGTTCAATAGTTTGATGTATTGATATTTACACCGATGTAATCGGGATTTGGCTATGACGCCGAATCAAACAAATATGGACGTACCGTAGTATACAATACGATACAATAGAATAGAAAACAAAACAATACAAAACATTACAAAACAATACAATATACAATACAATATACAATACAATACACAATATACAATACAATATACAATACACAATATAGAATACAATACAAAACAATACAATACAAAACAATACAATACACGATATACAATACAATACACAATACAATACAATACACAACATACAATATACAATACAATATACAATACAGTATACAATACAATATACAATACAATACAGTACAATAGAATACAAAACAATACAAAACAATAAAATACACAATACAATATACAATACAATATACAATACAATACGATACAATACAAAACAATACAATACAGTACAATAGAATACAATACAAAACAAAACAATACGATACGATAGAATACAATACAAAACAAAACAATACGATACGATACAATATAATACAATAAAATATACAATACAAAACAATACAATACGAGACGATACGATAGACTACAATATACAATAGAATAGAATACGATACGATACGATACAATACAATATGATATACAATACAATATACAATAGAATACAATACAAGACAAGGCAATTCAATACAATACAAAGCAAAGCAAAGCAATACAATACAATACAATACAATACAAAACAATATACGATACGATACAAGAAAAATACTAAACGATACGATACGATACAATACAATAAAATATGCAATACACAATACAATACAATACAATACGATCTGATTCGATACGGTACGATATGATACGATACGATATTGAATGGATTCAACTGAGCAGATTTAGCACTTACTGTAATACAAGACACATGATAAATACAGACGAGATATAACCGGATAATTCAGTCCGTTTGATACGTTTTGGATATTGGTTATCTGCCAGGAGTATATACTATACATCATTTGTTTCCATGTCAGTGGTGTCCAAACCTTGGTGGATGACGTAACCACGGAACAAGATAGAGAGATAACTGTTTTCTTTGTCCTGGCATTTGGTATCATTGTTTGAACAAATGTTTTGCAATGTTTCTGTTATCTGAAAATTCAATACATCGTTTTATTACATTTTACCAGTGAAATATCGAAAAAAAAATATCACTTTTTCTGATATTTTTCGTGAAAATATAACTTTTTTTTTTATTTGACCAATCAGAACACTGCTTACAAACGACATTGAGGAAAATTGAGATTTCCATACAGTTCTCCGTAATGTTATATGACGTCATAATGCAAGTTATAATACACAGCGTCACGATATAGCGTACATTTGTGAGCTGTTGACAGGGGACCGCAAGGAATTCTATGAGAGATTGAGCTGTCTCGGTATATTTTGTTTTGCTGTAAAATGCAATGAACACAATATCTAACAGTATCTTCAGTAATACCTGCTGCACACTCGTGAAAAATATCAATAAATTAGCCCCACTCGTGAAATATATTTGGTATTAAAGAAGACACTGTTAGATATCCTCTATATAATGTATAGTGCCCAGATCGAAACATTAAAGGAACATTTTTTATCTGAATTAAAATACACATGCATATACGATAAAAACGATTTATTTGAGAGAACTGTCATATCAAATCACAAATGAAAAATAAATGGTATTCTGTAAACCAAATAATTTGATTATATAAATTGATATAATTTAATGTAAGTCTGGAGAAATACTCGTATAGTGTTAAAGTAGCATATGTCTTTATTGGAGTTCCGTTATCCAAGGCCTGCATTATATATAAACATACGATTGAAAAGACCTTTGATAATAATACTAATAATAAAAAAAACGAACAAAAAAACAACCTAATTCTTAAATAATATTATAAACGAGAAAATCCAATTTTATTCATCTCACAACATGCACGTGGTATAAAAAGTTGTTAAATTGTAATTACGAGCGTTAGAACCACTTCCGCTTCTTAAGTAAAGCGTGATTAAAGAACGTTCAATTTCAGCCTAATGACAAACGTGCCGTTAACCTAGATTGTTTTTCTCATTTCTATCAAATTTCATACAAACGCTAAGCATTGAAGTTCTCTTCGAACATAGAAGAAAAAAGCTAAAAGATAATTATGTTATTTCACGAAACAATTAGTTTTTGTTTTACAGTTTTACGGAGTGCCCGTTTAAAAAGATATATTGAGCGAGTTACTGACGAGAGAATTTGCCGCTCCAGTGAGAGGGAAGTAAGCGGACGATAGGTGTTGCTTTCCAGTTCATTGCCACCGTTGCATGGTGTTTGACATCTGAGTGCACAGTCAGAGCCCCGTGAAACTGACAACTCACTTTTCTTCAGCTGATTACCAGCTATAGGCGCTCGAGTCGGCTTTCTACATAAAACTACATAATTGGATTGCGCTGATAAAAATCTAAACCCCCGAGATTTTTTTTATGAAAAAAAAAAAAAGACAAAAAATGCACATCAAACCTTGATCCATCCGCAATAAACTTTTGGCTGATTATCTGATAAAAAAAAGAAAACCAAAGAACAGCAAGACTATCAAATATGCTTAGTAAAATATAGAATATATTTAATTATTTGAAGTTTTCTTTGTTCTTTATAATCTTCGGTTATGAAAATTCATGCGCAAGTGAAATCTTCGTCGACCAAGATAACTTTCACGAGCAAATCTCTAACCCTTTATTATTTGGAGGCGACATTCCCCCGTAATTTTGAGATATGGCTTCTGATGTAATCTCCAAGACACCACCGAGACTTACAGTCTCGTCCAGGTAGTCTCGCGAGATTTATCGAGAATATTGTACTCATTTTCCTCCACTATGGTAATGGGATTAAGTCTAAAACAACAATGCACCCGTTACGTAAGCTAGCTGTTTAATAATGGTTTGATGTATACAGAGATTGTTATTAAAGTTGTGTAAGGATACGCTTTTAGAGCTTTTATGTAGATAATTGTTTGTAGTTAAAAATGACGACGGTACATAAAATACTCTCATATGCCAAGTAAATCACTTTTGTTTCATATATTAAAAATCAGTTTCTCTAGTTTAGATAAACAATAAAAAAAGAAGGAAGGTTTTACATATTCGCCATAGAAGAAATGTTATGAATGGCATATTCCTAGAAATTGTGACAGTTTTGTTGAAAGGTCGTTTGATGAATATACCGTTGAATAAGACAATTCTACGAATCTTATTCTCTTAGACCCATAAAATATGAACCATTTATGCCAGAGGAAATATTTTCGGAAGTTATCTTTTTAAATTACTTATGTGTAGCATTTCAATTCGCGAAATTCGCGAAAAATGACATGCAGGTATACATATTGTATCAGAGTAAAACTTACTGAACTGAGTTTGGTTTAAGTTAACATTTACTCCATCAGCCAGAATATACACACATACAAAATACTGCATATTACATTAACATAATTGTCACGACTAATCAACCAACAGCAGCATAGCGCCTTTTGTTTAATCGATTTACTCTTCCTTCTCTGATTTGTGTAACAAGATATGGAAGTTTGTAGTCAAGGCTGACTTAACACGTGTTCTTTACACTGCTGGTATTTTTTCATGACATTACATTGTCACGTCATCTGGCTAGGTTTAAAATGACGTCAATAAGCCAAGTTTGATATTTACAATATTAAGTCGAATGTCATCAATTGATGTATTTGATAATTTTGTGTATTTGTATAACCGTATAATTCTTTGATGTACATCTGTCGTTACAGTAATCAAGTTTGCCTCCTTTAAAGAAAATCTTCATTTGTGTTCGTGATGAAATAAGATTTGATTTCTTCTTGTGTAATGAAAAGCTCAATGTTTGATTAAAATACAAAGGAAAGGAAGCAAACGGACTGAAGGATCACTGACATGGCAGCACCAGTTCTCTTCAATTTCTGCATATTTGAATGGGAATGATTTCCAACTAACCAAATTTAATAGGCAAGAACAGGGATACAATAGTGCGTCACATTTGTAAATGCATTTGGTATTTCCATTTTTATTATTTTGCATCTTGCGCTACATTCGTATTTTCCGACAGTTGAAACTTTTAATACGTTTATTTATCAATTGAGTCGTTATTTTATAAAGTTAATAACATTTTATGATTTCTTACGTTTTAAATAAATGATTTAAAAAGTTGTTAGTTGCATTCAATTATAAAGCAGTCAGGAGTTTTAAAAAAAAAATCAGAATTAGTTTAATGGGTCCTAATAAATTTTGATGACCACTTATCCAAGGCGAACTGAGCAACATCTGTCGAAATCATCAAGAGGACGGAGAAGAATCGATTTCTTAATCTTGAAAGACAAGCTTCAGGCGACATGGAAAGGTCAATTCCCCATACCGTTGGTTAAGTTGCAATCTTAACTATATTACCATGCATGTACAATAGGTAATCTATGTAAGATGTTGGCGTTTTTCCCAGATCAACAGAGCAGTGGCCGTTTCGTTGGCATCTGCAGACACTAATAAATATGAATAAGAAAAGAAACTAGATTACACATGAATGAACATTCAACATTTTGATTCTAAGGACGGATGAACACTTGAACATACCTCACCTGATACATTTTCATATCTCATCAAATATAATGGATTTTATCAAACATACACAGGTAAACTAGCACTTTTTGATATGGCATTTGGCTATAGAGGACACTGTACATTCCACGTAATAAATACAATCTATCTAGAGAATACATCTCCAGATTGTCGAAGATGTGATCAAAGATATTTAGACTGGGGAATGTTCAACATCATTGTTATTCGGCCTCAAGGCTACTTGGACACGTTACTGTTGAATAAGTAGTAAATGAGGGGAATGTTGGACAGGTTATCTCACACAGCTTTTGGACAGGTAATTTCTGAAGGACTGACAAACGACAGGTTGCCTGCATTATGAATTCCAAATGCCTCAGAATTTCCTTAATTTGTTAATTATACATCAGCAATACATTTGTGTGCTCGTAGGTATCGCGGAAATGTGCCACACAGACTGAAACAGTGATCTACAGTCTCAGATACGACATAAGTGATACCTCAAGATCGTTAGATCGTAGGATATAAGAGAGCAGGGAAATGTTGAACAATTACTGCATCAAGACTAGTTCATTCATAAAGCTGAGGTATTTGTGTAATCTCCAGTCAACCTATGACATTTCTTTACTAAGAGTATTTGACTAACTGTTTGACTGCATGATTACCACTGAAGACTGGTGTGCGTACAATATCTGATATTACTTTGGTCGATATTGATGATAACTGACCAGTCAAAATGTTGTGAAGTCTCAAAACAGCAGATAAATAAAAAATAACAAGCAAACAAGACAGAATCGAACAGGAAGCAAAGTAAAAACATCACGAAAGACAACGAGACCTGAGGAAACATTTTAACGAAGTATAAAAACCCAACGAGAATTGAGGAAACATTTTAACGAAGTATAAAAAGCCAACGAGAATTGAGGAAACATTTTAACGAAGTATAAAAAGCCAACGAGAATTGAGGAAACATTAGAAACAAATTAAATAACTATGAGAATTGAGGAGACATTTAAAAAAAACGAAAAAAACCCAACGAAAAGTGAGGAAACATTAAAACAAATTGAAAAACTACGAGAACTGAGGAGACATTAAGATTACATGAAAAACAATGAGAACTGAGGAGATACATGTATTAAAACAAAATGAAAAACAATGAGAACTGAGGAAACACTACAAGATAAAAAAAAACCCCGATAACTGAGGAGACATTAAACTAAAATGATTAATTTCCCATTGTTTGTATGCATAATGCAGCTTTCTGATGGCTGATTTTTTTCTTCTTCAAAAATTACCGTCAATAGCGTGAAAAACGTGACGTCACAATACGGCCATTGACGTTGCGTATTGATTCGTTCAAAAGAATCCATTTTGAAATAAGAAAAATTGTACATAAAGCGTGTTTTAAACTTGAAATATAGTTTCAGAAATTAATTATAAGCATTGATGTCAATTGTTGTTAGTTTCATAGAGGTTTAAAATTAATTGTTTGTAAACTCTATGAATCCGAGCACTTTTTTTCGTGCTCTGTATTTAGCTAAAATATTCAAGCATTGAACTGTTACCAAATGGTAGTATACAGTCGATATGAATAGAATTTGGTGACAGATTAATAGAATGTGATAAAATATTTATCTGTCACCCAAATTGTATTCATATCGACGGTATACTAACATTTACTAACAGTTCAATGCTTATATTTACATTAATAAATATTACTGTAGCTTAAGACGCGTTTAAATTTGCCGCTTACTCTATTACTGAAGTCATAAAGTTAAAATACCGGAACAGCCTACATTTCCATAAGGAATAATATAGTCCCTGATGACGTTATTAATAGCAAACACATAAAATAGTTTCTGCACAAATTTGGCTTTATTCCATATTTCATATACGTTTGTAGATATCGTCAAATTGTTCACAATTGCATAATTTCTTATTGTTTTCAAAAAAAATCAAAGCCGTTTTTCTACGCAATGATATACAGTTATCATTGAGAAGTGATGCGGCGTCGGAAGGGTACCGGTATATCACTGGATAGTTTCGATTCCTCGGAAACACTTATGTTTGTATCGACTGGATTTACGTTATTTTCAGAAGAATATCAGCTCTTAAATTCTAAATGGAAGTCGTCTTGACAGAAATGATTCCAAGGATATTTAGTTCGAAACAGATTCCAGTCTAACCGGTCACATCAGTGTCGCTAACTTAGCAGACGATGTTCAACTTCACAGGGGCTCGATTTCGGAGTATAAAGACTTCAGCGAATAACCACAAAACTAAAATATAGTAGACATACGAAACCGAAAACCATGTCGATACTCCTGATTTTTCACAAGATTTTTTGTTTTTGTGTGTTTCAATAAATGCTGGTCTTTCAATGTTGTCGTGGCTAGCATTTCTGAAAATTCGTAAACGAGCCCCTGTGATTGTAACGACATTGAACATTTGATAATTTCGTATCTATATAGATCAAGGATAGCACTTATAATAATTTTGTTTCGACTCCATTTTTTTGTTATACAATTTTACTCTCATAACTTGTGAAGTTGCTGTATTGTTTTTTTTGTGGTGGCTTATGCAAATAAAAAACGAAAGTAACTGACGATCATTACTTTAATCTACAATACCTTGAGCTGTATTCCTACACTGATTGAATCACTGTAAATTGTAGTATACAGTCTCATGAATACAATTTCATTTACTAACGACACATAGGCAAATGTAACACAGAATGAAAATATGTTGAAAGCAATGCTTAAATGTAACACGAGAACTGAAGAAACAATAAAGTTAGATGAAAAACATCAACAGGAACTGAGGAGACACCTCAACAAAATGAATAACTTCACCAGGTACTGAGGAGACACACACAAATGTAGTTTCAGAAATTAATCATAAGCATTAATGTCAATTGTTGATAGTTACATAGAGGTATGAAAAATATAATTATTTGCAAACTGTATGAATCCGCGTATTCTTATAAAATTTTGCCAGAAAGTTTGTTTCATACTTCTATTATACTAAAATATATTGACATCAGTGATTAAATGGAACACGAGAACCGAGGAAACACTAAAGCAAGATGAAAAAACATCAAGAGGAATGGAGGAGACACCACAACAAAATAAAAAACATCAACAGGAATGGAGGAGACTCCGAAACAAAATGAAAAACATCAAGAGGAATTGAGGAGACACCACAACAAAATAAAAAACATCAACAGGAATGGAGGAGACTCCGAAACAAAATGAAAAACATCAAGAGGAACTTAGGAGACAACTAAATATAATGAATAACATCAACAGGAACTTAAGAGACACTAAAATAAAATGATAAACATCAAGAGGAATTGAGGAGACACATTAACAAAATGAAAAACATCAAGACCAACTGAGGAGACTCTGAAATAAAATGAAAAATATCAACAGGAACTGAAGAGACACTATATAATATAAAATGAAAAACCTCAAGAGGAACTGAACAGACACTAAGGTAGCACACTACAGTAGGACAGGCTGGCCATGGGCGATTTTTTGTTAAGCAAATAACTCCTGTATTATGATATGTTTAAAAATAAAAAAATAAAAAACCCAAACAAATGTACACTTAAAACAAAAATTAATAAATTGGTTCCGGATTTTAAAAATTCCGGATTTTCCGAAAGTGTGTTTCACAGGAAATTTAGTTTTGCTTACAGCTAAAAATGGAAGCCCACCGAAAAGGTAAGATAGCAGGAAAACTTAATTTACAAAATATGTCAAAACAAGTTTAATTCTGTCTTTGGGATAGAGATATTTAATTTTAGATTGGTTTCAGAAAAAAAAATTGTGTAGAGAATTGTGTCATTTTTGGTCAAATATCTTAATATTTTGCAATTTTTGAACATTTTTTAAACTGTTACCTTGGTATTTACAGCTCTAAAAATCACAGAAAATATAACTTTACTCATCCTTCAGAGCTGTATTAAAATTGCAAATGTTGTACAGATTACAAATATATATACTTTATTAAAGGTAATATGTAGGGTTAACTGGCAATGTTTACATATCTAAAACATGTGCCATATTTTTCAGAATTGGGCACTTTTACTGTACACTGCTACCTAATATAAAATGAAAAACATCAACGGGAACTGAGGAGACACTAAAATGAAATTAAAAACATCAACAGGAACTGAAGAGACTCTAAAATAAAATGAAAAACATCTAGTGGAACTTAAAAAACACTAAGACAAAATAGAAAAAAAAAAATATATCAATAGGAACTGGGGAGACACATTAACAAAATGAAAACAAAAACAAAAAATACGGAAACAACAAAGCAGAAGGAAAGACAACAAAAGCAATGACAACTTTGGAGAGGGTAAGTAACAAATGTCGTAAAGTCTGGTTATTTTGCTGTTGTAACTGGAATTCAATTTGCAAAATATGTACTCGTTGATACTCTTCGATGTTTAAGTGAATGAAAAAAGATTGCATGATGACTTACCTCTTGGCAACAATAGAGAAATAAAAAAAAATCCTTGTGATTATTTAAAGAAAAAAACTACATGTACATGAATACATTAAATTTTCTCTCTAATTCCCCAATATCGCGGTTATTACATGTATCTTTGCTTAATCAAAGTAAATGATGAAATAGCCATCAATTATCAAGCATAAAAATGACAATCTGACGGCATTATTTTCTCTTCAGTGATATCATACAGGTCTTTTTTTTTTTAGATTTCAATGTTTTTTACCTTCAATTTCAAAAAGTTCCCCGAAATGAAGTGCCCAATAAAAAAAAAAAAAAAAATCCAGGTTGCCTATCTGAAAGGTTTTAGGCTACACTGTGGAATGTTACATCATAATCATGGATGTCAGTGTATAAAATAACAAGGCACTAATTCACAACGGTTTCCTGGATAGTACGGATATATCAGGATCTTAAAAGTACAAGGTCCCCTCGAACAGAAGGTTGAATCTATCAGTTCTTTATCAAACTATTATTTTCATAAATTACACTTGTGTCTGTACATGTATAGAGACAGGAAAATGCAGTTGTATGGAAATGATTATTTCTCAGGAAGAATTTAAAAATTCAACTTCCTGTTCGCAGTAACCTTTTACTTTTATGTAATAAGTCTTTAAAGTCTATTTAGGTAAGCTCCATAATCCAGGAGTACCTTGGCTTTCCCTGGGGTACTCAGTGATAATCCGTACGTTGTTTGGACGCTGTTTGTTGTTGTTTTGAAAAAGTGTACCTATTATGTAACTTTAATACTCTGTAATAATTACACTCTGTAATAGCATAATACATTCTTTGAACGTTCAACATTTGATGTTAAACTTTTCTTGTCAAAGAATATTGTTGAAAGAAACAATGTAGTGGTGAGGTATATCTAATTAAACCTTGGTCATGTTCGGAAATATTTTCTTTAGCGATCAAAGCGTCCCATCGGACCATACTTAATCTCAATGTCTACATTTTTGTGTATATATAGTAGCATTACCCCGATGAAATTCTCGTGTACTTACTGTATATTATTCCTCAGAGAGAAGGCCTTTGTAGTCGACAAGGAGTTAGAATCAGTTACGTAAATCTTCTAACAAATCTCTTTGTTTATATACTCTGGTCGCTACATTTTCGTTTTATGATCGGACTTTTTTCTCGTTTTTATAATCTTAAAAAAATGGCCGAGTTCCTTGACTTGAATCAGAGCGATGATCGGTGCGTCGACAGTCGAGGAGTATCGGAACATATCAGTTAATTTGTGATGGCCAGTGATAGGAGGCCCTCCCCAAAAGACACCCGAACCTTGTTTCGCGTGGCACTTATTTGTTGAGGCTTTGATACGTTTGGGACAGGTGCGCGAGTCATTCATTCGATTGACGGGCTTGCCTGACTTATGGAGGTCCAACACACAGCCAAATTGTTCGTCTCGCATGCTTATCCATCCACTATTTCTGACGTATTTGTAAAACAGTGAAAACTTTTCTCGTTTGAACCTCGTATCACCTTTATGTAGAGATCCGCTGTCTTGATAGACACTCCGCGTCTTATCTGCTAACCTTTGTTGAAGTTAGAATACAAATTATTGCAGAGAAATGATTCGTCTGCTTCCTAACACTAACAGATCTAGATATTGTAGCCATCAGATTGAAGCAGGAATTCCAAAGGAATCAACATTTCAATCACGTGTGCAAATCGAATCATGTCATCATATCGTATGCACAAATACAATGTACATTCATACACACTGTATATTCCTGATGATGATGATGTTTATGATACAATAGTTTTGATGTAATTATTCGTAATGTATGATTATATCTGTTATCATAGCAAAATCAAATATCATTCATCTATTGTTTTGTCAAAAATGATCCATGTAGAGAATATTTAATTCACGTCTATTATGATAATGAAATATGTAATCGGTAAGTCCGTGTCGATCGCCAATTCACGCAAGTTATAATTATTTATGAACTCTAAATGCGGATTATTATCCTAGACCCCTGGAACGAAACATCTATGTATGTCAAATATTTACAATTACAATATCATTTTGGTTGAAATCATGACAGGATAGAAAACCGTTACCGAGATCTTGTCAGAAGTAACAAAGGCTGGTGAAGATTAATCTGTTTCTAATAGATATAACAGATCGTGATGAAGTATCTTTTCAATTCTTTGAAAAAAGAAAAAGAAAATGATACAGGTATGGCATACAAAACATGACTTCTATTATAACCATACACATACAACACAATGCCATGCGTGTACATAAACAATGTCATATATATACATACACAATGTCATACATACACAATGTCATATCTACACAATGTCATACATACACAATGTCATACAAACACAATGTCATACACATCCAACACAATGCCATGCGTGTACATACACAATGTCATTCATATACAATGTACATACATAATGTCATACGTGTATATACACAATGTCAAATATTTTGTATATGTATATTGATTATTCATATTGTACTGCTGTTTGGGGTAAAATAACACAATTAAAACGTCTGCTTTTACTATTTCTCTAACTGTATGATAATGTATCGGAAAATTCTAAGAAATAATTTCTATTTAGACATATATCTGAATGAGTCGGCAATAACACTGAGATAACAGTTATCCTATCGCTGGATTAGGTTAAGTATTATATCTCGTCGATTATATAAATTGTCACTGGTGTAGTCTGTCTGTTGTACATATGTAGTTATTTTCAAATTTCTTGTATCTTCTTTTAAGTTTTAGCCGTGCATGGAACCTAACTAAGAACAAAAGGTACCATTTAACTTTTAGATGTTTTGCTCATAATATGTTATCATATATGATTCCAAATATTTAGCATTCACCTTATCAAAATAATGAAAATGCATTTTTATTCATAGGCAATTAAAAGTGATCAAATGACGCGGAAATGAGTTAAATTTTGTATCAGTAAGATAGATATGTAATTATATGTAAAATCACAAGTAGGTTTATAACAAGTTTTCTTTGATACAAATGTACACATTTAATATTATGATATTCTGTTTTAACAAACGCAGTCTTCCCTTATGATAATCACTGTATATATTGGTCTGTGATCGTGTTGTGAACCTGCTAAAAGAACGTGTATTTCCTAAGAAATGTATTGACAATATTGAGGAAATAATTATAGTAGATGAAAAAAATTAAATGATGATTGATAGATTAACAGATCTGGATGGTCGAATGGCACCACACTTGGTAACACACTTGCCTTTCACCTCGGCGGCAGACGTTCGATTCCCCGATCCGGACGTGAAAAGGTTAGAGGTCACCTGTCCGACCACGTCGGTTTCCCCCCGGTACTCCAGTTTCCTCCCTCAGTAAGACCCCTCGCGCGTTTCCATCCGTGCCAACATCTTGTTTTGCATAGTTGTAAAATAAAACTTTACCTTTTTTTCTAAATTAAAGGAACGTGACTATTAGTATCTCTACCCTTTACTTCCGTAAGCAGATTACAAAATGATTAGATTACTTCCATTCAATGGTCAATGAATTATGTCATAATTATACTAATATTAAATAATCGCCTTACCTATCAGAGTTGTACGGACCATTTACGGGGAAAATGAATGATTAAACAGAAATATTTACTCCATAAATAGAATTAAGTTAAAACAATTTGGATAACGGCGCTAATCGCTACAATACATTAGTATGATTTTACATGTGTCTATTTCAAAGGAATCCCTTGTGCAAGAATACCATTCCAAATAGCTTCTCCGATGGTAACCAATAAAACAGCAACATATGTTCCGCGTTCAGTAGGTTTTGTCTAATTTTTTTGCTTTATTTGTTTTAAAAAAAGAGCAGCGACAAGTATTGTCTTTAACAGCTTAATATGCTTTTTATTATAAACTATAGTAATATCAAATTCATTTCGTTAAGTGTTTTGGTATTGTAAGGAACCGCCCTGCTATTAAGAGAAGCCACCCGCGCCCAGGGTCCCTCCATCACACACGCCACATAATAGCAGACCATATCAAACCATCTTATCTTCCCAAGCTCTTTCCTGTAACCAAAGTCTTATCTAACCATCAGAAATCTTTATTTGCATATATACACAGGCAAAAAAGAGATATTTTAGCTAAAATCTTAAGATTTATCTACAGAACCGCTTTCAATGTTACTTTTTCTTTTGGTAGAGTGACTTTCCTGCGGAGCACTATGGTCGGAAAGCTTTGTTTGCAGATGTCTCTAAATCACAATATCTGTAAACATTCGTAAAATTCTGGGTTTAATTTGTTAAAAGACGCTGTGCAAGAATTTTTAATCAGTAGTTGGATCAGAACTGAAGCTTTTATCTCACTCTAAACAAATTGATATCTAATTTCTTGCGTACATCTGGAGTTTCTTAATGTATGCCAAATTTCTGTAAATATTGCGATATTTGTTATACATATATTGTATGTATTTAAACGTATTTTCTGCAGTTAACATTGATCCTGTAAAGTTTTACTGAGCGAGGTTAATTTTGTTACGACTGCTTTGTGGGTCAAGAAACCTCAGGCACACCTCGTTTTGTTTCCAGTACTAAGTAATGCTGCATACCTATTTCCCTATATTGTTCTTCTATATCTCTGGGGCTATCTATACTACCTGTGTCGGTTTGTGTATCTCAGGAGCTAAGAAAAGGGCCCTTTGTGCTGTTGTGGTTGTGTCCTTGGTCAAGACATTTTACACTGATTGCTCTGGATGACATGCGACGGGCCTCCTGTATATTGTTCAGTGAGGTGGTCACTAACTACCTGAAGGGAGACCCTGTCTCAAAATGACCTTCACATGGCGATAAACCCAGTAAACAAAGGTTCCTTTCGACATTGATATTGTGAATTACCATTGCGACTGCCATTATAGCCTTTGGGTGAGGTCGATACCTGGATTTATCAACCCAAGAAAAATAACATTAACCGAGGACGTAGTCTGAGGTCAATATCTCTTTTCTTGGGTCGATAAATCGAGGTATTGACCGAAGCTAAAGGCTGTAATTGTTTTATTATTTTTGAAAGATTAATAAATTGAAATTAAAAATACAAAAAAAACCGTTATGTTTCTTCTTTAATATTTATTGCAACATTTTTTCCCAACACAATTCAACAAGATAGGTAACAATCTGTATATGATATCTTAAAATCACTTTGAAGTACATTGTATTGATATTAAAACTAATTGACATTTTGACAATGAGAAAGAATTGGCACTGGTAAATCGTATAGTGAACTGGATATTCCCATAGTATCTTGTACAAGATTTTGCATTTGAAAGATTGAAATTGATATTTGCCAGAAATTTATCAAAATGTTCTAATCTGTCAAAATATCTTCCAGCAACGCATATATTTGAGAATCAGTGATAGGTACAAGATCTGAACAACTTATATCCAATCCACATGTGCCCGGTTTATAATAATCCATTATATATAATATACATGAATATATGTATATTTATAAATTCTACTATACTACTATATAAGTAGTATCTATTTCCGATAGTAGTAGAGTGGAATTTTATATGTATTATGTATAGGTTATTAGAAACCGGGCACCTGTGATCCAAACCGACTTCCTCGGTCATTAAAACACAGGTTGAACTTGCATTACCTTTAATCCTGTTTCCAATTGTTTGTTTTTGTCACTCCTAGTGTTCTCTGTTGTTTTACCTGCATACGTTTTTAAAGAGTTCTCTGACTTGCGTCTAGTAACAGTCACTATATGTATGCTCGGGAATTGGGCAGAATCGTCTGCCGAGGCCGCCATGATGAAACGGATGCGGAAGCGAAGATGAGTTCGAATGAGACGTCTAGACTTGCACGCTACCTAAATCAATATTTATTTTTCACGCGCTCCAAGTCAATATCAATATTTCTAAACCGACACGTGATGCACTTCTGTCTAATCAGACGAGAGTTTACAAACCATAAAAATACAACACAATACTTATGACCTCGAATTTCACACAAATACTTATCTCATAACTAGCCTGTTTTATTATACAATGATCATTTAAAAAAGGTCTTCTGTTATTAGTACACTAGTGTTTTGATAAACATATTGTACGTTGTTTAGTGTTTTATTATCAATTGTATAGATTCCATTGTTTAGTATTTTGTTATCAATTGTATAGATTCCATTGCTTTGTGTTTTGCTATCAATTGTATAGATTCCGTTGTTACGTGTTTTGTTATCAATGTATAAATTCCGTTGTTATGTGTTTTGTTATCAATTGTATAAATTCCGTTGTTACGTGTTTTGTTATCAATTGTATAGATTCCGTTGTTACGTGTTTTGTTATCAATTGTATAGAATCCATTGCTTTGTGTTTTGTTATCAATGTATAAATTCCGTTGTTACGTGTTTTGTTATCAATTGTATAGATTCCATTGCTTTGTGTTTTGTTATCAATTGTATAGATTCCGTTGTTTAGTATTTTGTTATCAATTGTATCAGTTTGATGTCTTCTAGAAGTTACGTGTTGATCTCCTGAAGTCACAAACATTCTGCGTCAAGAATATCTATAATATAACTTTAAAAGAGTTAATGATGAAAGCTTTTCTAATCTTATATCACAGAATCGTATCCGTCTTTTGGAAGAGAACATATGAAATAAAAACAATATAAGGTTAATACTGAATTATTCAATTATAAATACTATATACTTGATAATCCTTTCTAGTTTGGCTTCATGGGAAACGGGTTTGAGTGGACATAACTGTCATATCGGACTGCTTAAACATAGGGTGTCGAAGGACAGACTAATCATCTTAATTATGAATAATATAACTCAAAGTAGCTCTAACATTTAACGTCTCTTTCAATTGATTATAGCTTATCGTCATTTTATGATGGGTATATCTCCCGGGCCATCGTGGACATCACGGCCATTTTCTCTACTCGGGTCACTTCATCCTTCATGACCTCCAGATAAAGAAGAGTTCCAAAGTAATAGTGCCACCAAGCCGATCTAGGAAGGGACGCTTTGATGTGCAAGTGAACATTCTTTTATTTTGGAAGAGTCGCCAGAATTGAGAATTACTTATCAGACAGGGTGATATATTCGGTAGTTAAACAGAGACGGGGACTGATAACAGGCTCCTGGTATACTTTTTTCTTCGTTTTAATTAATTCCCGTGAAGTCAAAGACGTAAACAAGATTGTAAACGATTGGTGAAATTTTTTATGCCATTTGTACAGAGAATGAAGTCACATAATAATCTTTTTTCTTGTGTTTAGGTTTTTCATTGACAAGCATTTCAAGGTTCTTTTGGTAACTTATGTCCTTCATTAAAACTGGAAAGTACATATAGATTGCTTCCATCACGACCTATCAGAAGTATTCCCGTCCTGGCGTCGAGGTGCCACATCTGATAGGCCAAATGCCTTTTCGGGTGACGATGCATGTTGATATTGTAGAGCTGACGTCTCATTCTGGCCATTTTCAGTCAGTCTTATCTGTTTGTGATCTACTAATACTCTCTAAAACCTGCGTTAATCTGTACTGTACTTGTCCGGAACTCGTCGTCTCTGATCCCGCTATAGATAACATGAACAGAAATATACTCCTCTGTGGATCATATATCGAGGTTTAAACAAGATATTGGTTCGAATTCAACATCAATTAATGTAAGGCGTACCGTATATTTGTTAAATTTCACGGGTCTGATAATTCGCGTTTGTCAAAATCAGAACAAGGTCATGGGAATTAAATTTTACGCAGTATCGACTTGTTAGCAATCTGGAGTGAACACTTACATAAATGTGTTTTTATTGACCGCGAATACAGCAGTGAAAAATATCCCCGCGAATATTACAAACTGTACAGTATATGCACAAAGGAGATACGGACAAGTGCATCTTCAAAACATTAGAAGGACGTAGATCTTAGGGATTTCAGAAGTATTGGCGTCAAATAACGTTATCAAGGTTAGAACAGGGAAAGTGTAAAGTGATAACACAAAAATAATTGGAGATGAACTATTTCCCAATGTTATCATGATGCGGACCCTGAAGCTTGTCGTAGACTTTGAGAACATCACCTTTCGATACCTTTTTATATATGACAGTCGTCACATTTCAGCATCGATCGCGGATGTTTTTTTCTTTAAAATTTCATATTATTGAAAAATAAAAAAAAGTATTAGTAAAGCAATACAGTGTAACAACAGAATTAACCGTTTCTCAAAATATGGATGAAAACGAAAAAAAAAAAAAAAGAAAGAAAGAAAGAAAACCGAATGGTTTATATATGGATGACAAAGAAAGGTTGAATTAGATGTAGTGTGGTTTAAGAGAACGGGTGTGGATAACAAACGTTCTGGTTTTATCTCCATCACTATTGTAAACAGACTCTTTTTACTAAATGTGATATCTTTATAACAGGAAGTAAAAATCTTGTTTTTGTTAACAATGTCTTTGTTTTTTTTGCTAGAATATATATAGTCATCACATTGCCAACCCTTCTTGTTAAAGCATGAAGATTAACACTGGCTTTTCAAAAATCTAGATTCATTATTTCTAATTTATTAAAGAAACGACAAGAAAATACTTAAAAATAGATTCTTATTACTTTTCTAACAATTTTTATTTTTGTTTTTGAGAAAACTATAAAACCAAAATTATAATTATTTACTTGCCTATGTGATTCATCATGCAATTTATGAAACTACCTATTTGCCTTCGTAACAGCTGCTTATAGGAATACAATTATGTTAATAATATATTTACTTCTTATCAAATTACAAACTTTAACCCAAGATATGTGTTCCTACGCTTTAAGGCACTATAAATTTTATCAATTTTTCCTTCAAAGAATTCCCCGCTCATTTTCTATCTTTTAAAGAAAAAAAATCTTTTGTACAGTAACTGACAGACACACGCCTACACATAATAATAGGAAATGGAATGAGAATAATGAGTCATTATGTGTGATTGTGGCGAGTTAAAGTCAGGACGTGAAAGTTGTTAGCGTATAAACGTCAGCCTAGGTAGGATAGAAGTGAACAGTTGCGCAAACACCGTCACAAAATACGTATACTGTTTAACATATGTATGCAGAAAATAGGTTTAACTACTAGCAAATGAGCAAACCATTCACTTTAAAATCAACCATCGACGTTAATATATTGTTTTAACACTTGGACTGCAATACATCTCCCGAAAGGTCAATTTGCTTAATAATATCTTTTCTTAATAGGTTTTCAAAATGTTTTACTTTTCCCCGTGCTGATTTACTGGGATTATTTACGTTCCTGCAGGCGTTGAAAGTAACAATTCAGGTTGATAAATTAATTCATTTATCATCCATTCGACAGCCACATTAACAGATACATATTTCATTAGTTAAAGTTGTACTAATGCATGAAATTAGACGGCTATAGTCTACGAAAAATCATTGGCTGACTATGTGAGGTTTTTGGGGAGCGCATTTAAAGGAGGAAAAGAAATTAGATCCGCAACGAAGCGGCATGAGCTCTGGAAAATTGTTTTAGTGCTTTCATCCATGAAGATTTTACGATAACGTTTCCTTTTCCGGTCTACCCGATTTACATTTAAATTTTCCCCATTGTGATAGTGTTCCAACCTTTAATACCTAAGTTGTATTAAAGAAATAGAAATAAATTAAAACAATAGTATAGTCACTCATCGAAGTAAATGATACGAAGAGGTTAGTTTCCATTTTTTATGGAAAGGGATTTAATAACTTCAATAAATTGGGCTCAACTTCCTTTGTCTGGAGAAAATGAAATATGTTCAAACTAAAAGAATGTCTCATTATGCAGTACATTTTATTCGTAAAACAAAGAAATATGATATATATATATATAACATCCATATTAAGTTAAATGAAAAAAGCGTTTGTTATTTAAATCGATCTGAAACTTCTCTCATTCACATGATATAATATCAAACCTATATCAAACTGAACATAATTCTGACATAGAATACATATATATACAGCCAGTGCACTTATAGATTGTACGATAATAGATATGGCACTGGCACACACAAATACATACGAGTGTAATTATGCTATGGACAAGAGATACAAAAACCTGTAACAAATGTCCCAGATGGCCATAGGTAGTACTTCAGAAATTCAGATACGACACTAAAAACAATGTTAAATGGGTGTAAACATGTTCACTGTCGTAATTTATAAAGAAACTTTGTTATATCTTAATTATTTCTTTCCAGGAGCTCGCCATTTTGATATACTTCCTTATCAAATATGACTTTCATAAATCAACTAGTCATCTGCAATGATGAAACAGCTGCACAAAACAGTTTGATTTGCCAAATATACAGGAGATATCAGTCTCTTGTCCTTCCATTTGCTTTTGGGGACCAGTGGGATTCTTTCCCGGTGAAGATTACCTAGTGGTGGCTTTTATGTTGCTATGAGGGTGGGGATTAGGTGTTATTCAAATCATCTAAATACAGAAAACCTTTTAAACTTGGAATTATATTTGTTAATGATTTCTTAAAACATTTATGTCACATAATACCTCCAAATCTCAATAATGGTACTTTCTGTTTTCACGGAATTTATATTGCAACCAAGTTTGCAAGCTTTTTTCAATTTCGGACCAATGGAAGAGGCAGTGATATAAATGAAAGCTCCACAAATAGCATCTGTTGTTAGAATTCCGGTACTATGTTACGTAACCTTTTTAATAATCAATAATTTTAGACACACTTTCTTTCAGATTTGATATTTTCATTTCAAAGATATTATTATTTAGCACAAGAAAATGATCGTTAACACGTCCCAAAAAGAAAAGAACAAACTGTGGCATATAGAAAAAATATGTTCTTTATATCAATGGAAATTGTCTAATTCTTTTAAATCACACAGTATTTTAACAGAATTAGACCATTTCAATTGATATAATGTACAAATTATATAAGAAAATCTCACTCGTAGTTGTAATTGATTAAAATCTAAAAATGGATAAATTTGAGATACGGCCCTTTACTTCTAAGCACTCCATGTTGGAGATACGTCCTTGTTCCCCTAAACAATCGACTTAAACATGTATGAGTTCATTGAAATAGGGGCAGCAGTTCAAAAACGTAGACACGTTTTAACAAATACCTTAATCGAAACTTGACGATACGGCAAATAGATTTATCAGATATAACAACAACGTAATGCTAATCAGACTCCGAGGTACTAAGGCTATCTAATCAAAACATCAAAGAAAGGGAAAGAAACGGAACGAATCAGTGTTATGTAAGTGTCCAATCCTAGGATGTGGAAAAAAGAAACGAAACGCAAACGTCTTATGTAAAGTGTCATATACCGGAACGGGACAACATCAGTGCCCATGGCGGCTATTATTATAATCACATCCAGCAATATCGTGGTTATAATGGCGTAATTTTACATGGCGATAACCACTTTATACTGGCTAATACACTTAATTTCTTCGTTTTATGATCCAGTATAGGTAGCAATGGTCACACGAAAGCAAAAACTGCCTCGTTTGTGCTAGTTTCTATGATTCTATCTCACTATCAGTTGAAAGACCAATGCATCTTTTATCTCAACAACGTTATACGAAGTTGTCTAGTAAACCAGATGGTTACACTTGGAGGCTAGCTACAGCATTTCTATATACCAATTAAAGGAATATGCCTAGCCCGACAACTATGAACGCATGTACTGTAATCCTAATGTAGTTTTAAGTACTTTGTCTTTCCAGCACTACTTTCAAGTGCAGGAGAGAAACACATAGTTTTAAGTCAAATTTCTCTTTGGGTGCAAAAACACATCACAGCCCTTCCCTTTGAGCTAGTCTAAAAGACTATCGCGTTATGCAATAACATAGAAGGATGAACGGTTGGACCACTTCTCCAAATGACTGTATAACGGTCATACCTTCCCGAGTAAGAAAGGGGCCATATCTACGTGATGATCATGATAATGAGTATTCGAGTAGTGACAAACATCAAAACAAACGTAATGCACGCAAGAATAATGATGCTTGATTTATAGGATGTAAGACCTAATATTAGACGTTAATTATTAAACTATTCTTTTCTTATACCTCTTAAAATGAGCTGCTGTTTTTGAACTCGTTAATATGCAGTTTCAGAAGGTGGGCTAACTGAGTTTTAAGAAGTGTTCGCCAAAATTCACACGGCAATGTCTAACGCTACTGAAGTGTTTCATGTCGTACGAATATGGTTTCACTTCAAAATGAATCATGTTCGTTCGAAGCTCATAACTTTACTTTTTATTTTTGTAACGTGTAACATAAACCTAATGAAATAGGCTATAACTGAGACACGAAATTTAGACTTTGAGCGGAAATTTATTTACATCCATAACGAATACAATGAACAAAGTCTGACAACAGTATACATTTAACACATAGTATTCATGTCCGGTGTAACGAACTTTGTGTGCCGATGGTAACATTTTATTCATTAATTTTCTCATTTATCACCGCAATTTATGTTTCTGAAGTTCCAACTGTACATCTCGTAATATGATTTAATGTTTTTCAAAAATTTAAAAATTAAATTCAGACATTATATTATGTTATATCAGTGATTTATACTACTGGTAAATCAATGAAAAATGTAACGATATACTCGTTTGTTTGTTAACTGCTGATTACATTAAAGACTACCCAGTTAATAACTGACTTAAAATCAAATAAATAACATAGCGACACGCCCCTTTGTTTATTTACTGTATCTAAACATCCTGTTGCTTGTAAATATATCAAACAATGTCCAGATTATAAATCGTAAACATGAATTTAACATATCTAAACATATCTAAATAGACTAGGGTAATCGATCGATATGCGACAATTGTTTTCGTTCCTATGCCCTTAACAACAGAATTAGATGAACAAATGTTATGCCTCTCTAAGACATTAAATCACTTTCAAATAAACAGAAATGTTTAAATCGAGCACATTGAAATACATTCGAAGTATTTGTTGTGAACGTCATCACAAATCTTCATATCAAAGCTTCGTATAAATATCATAAGTATAATTAGATATCATTACATCCTGATCGCCCTGCCTTTTTTGCACTGACTCAAACCTACTGTCTGACCACAGTAAATATACAGTATTGACAGACATTCAGTGCAATGTCTCGATTTTATGTGATATGTGGTAGATATGGGAAGCGTTTACATGTCAGAAGGGTTGGACATGTTCCACGTAAAACGATAGAATCAATTCATGTGTAAGTCGTCAGTCGTCCTGGAAAAGGAACAAGTCGCCCTGGAGGTAATTACCATAAGCCGTTCTCAAGAGTTTTAACTAAGAACTTAAGCTATACATGATATTAGTCGGTTCCCCTACCGGAACATATACTCGAATGCAATATTACGACAAAATGCGATTATACCTTACCGAGAAAGGCAAAAAAATCATTACAAAATTTAGTTATACTAACTACAAATTGCCTTAAAACTTAAAGAAACATTATTTTAAATGAACGTCTTTGTACTTGCCAAGTGCTAATATTAAAAACACAACAATAGTTTAGCGTAATAAGTTGATTGATAACTTTGTTTAACTAACATGAATTAGTGTGTAGCGATACAACTGATGATAACAGCATATATCTTTGTTGTTATGTTGTCTATATAAGTATAATTGATAAACATACCTCTCTATCGTGACACGGTACTTTTGTTATCAATTATGTTGTCTTGATGCTGCTAGACGGAATTATTTACATGCAAATTAGTCCTGATATTTTAACATGGAAATACATATCATGGCTCGTCATTATATATAATTGTTTGATGTTAAATTCCGGAGAAAACGCGAAAACATTGTTTTCCTTTCCTTGATGGATACATGAATATGATCTTAAATTAGTTTGCGTTTCATATGATATTTTATTAAACGAATCTTGCAATTGGCTTTCAAATTAAAAAAATAAACAAAAAAACTTCGAATTTCAAAATGTGGATGGCTAAACAATACGGAGATATGTTTTTGTTGTTGAGCCATTCACAGCCCATGACGACATGTCATTGTCCATATTATCACGTCACAATCGATTTCTGACTGGCACAGCAAATTAAAAACGCTCCTTGGGCTAATATTTCGCGGTAGTCGGAGTCGGACCTAGTTCGCGGATAAATGATTTCGCGTAGCCATCTTGTCAACAATGGTGTACGTGAATAAAATCCTATCGGTATGTTGATAAACACCTCTGTCTCAAGATCGATTTCACTTTAACTAGAATAATTCTTTTTGCATGTTTCTAAGATTAGCATGAAGTAAATGATATGAAATATAGTATTACATGTATAATGCATGCAGATAGTGTAAGTCACATGAAATATTGATGTGAATAACAATAAAAGTTAAGGGAGCCCGTATCTCAATTTGCTGAGGGTTACTTAATTTTTTAGATTTGTTCTTAGTTTGTGAATGTAAATGTATGTTATCGTACTCTCTTGTACATAATGGTTTGATTATGCCGTCAAGATAAGGAAAATATGGCGCCATTAAAAAATTCAAGTTGAATTCGTTTAAAACTATACAAAAAATATATGTTAATGTGATCAGAGTATCCCTTTATTTGCTGAAATAAATAAATAAATAAATAAATAAATAAACAGCATCTTTTTTTTTATCTTACATTGTATACATTTCAATCTGAAAATATCTACCATAATGTAATCATTCCTATAAAACCTTGAATTAAACTATTTTGTGCATCATACATGCACTCCACAGAGCAATATAAGGGTACTCAGTTACATACAAACATAAACTAAACTGTCCCCTTTAGCACGTACTCCTTCCTGTGTTTATTGTTTCACGTGCCTATCTAAACTACGAATTCATGCAATCTTATACACCAATCAGCTTTCTCTGCCGGATTCATTAACATACACTCAAATGTAGATAAATATCGCGGCCTACATATTCAGAAAGTCGACAGAAATTATTGTGAATCAGTTAAATTTCGCAAATACAATATACTTTTATTTCGCAAACTTACCTCTCCAGACATATTCGCGAATACATGATTTCTCGATCGCCGATCTAAAAATGACTTTGAATTCGCGAATGATGAGCTTTTAGAGCCATAGAATCTGTAAGATGTCTACATCGGTAACCGATAGCTTGACCGCCATCAGAAAGTGTTATTTTCGTACAAATAATCGCGAAGAATTTAAATTCCTGATTGACTCTCCTCGCGTGTTTACATGGATATATGCCCCACGCGAAATATATTTCTTTTTAAATAGCTGGGAGAGGTATCATCATATTGATTAAACCTTGTGATAAGTTGTTTATGAATTACTTGGACAATCCTTAGATGATCTGGTTAATTTATGTCGTGTAGTATGATAATGATGTGTGTGTAACATCACGATTAGAAGTAGATGTTCTTATATCTCGGCAATTCAATAACAACAGTATAGTTCATTTAAAGTAACTTTCTCACAAACTACAAAATATAAAAAAAAAACTGTAACTCTCTCATGTGAAAAAGAAAATGTTTGCAAAGTTCCTTTCAACTACACAATGCACGATTATCAAAATGTGTTATGCCTAGTTCCTTCCTGTTTCTTCACTAACTTGTGTAAGTCACATGATACATTCTACACCAAACTGACATTCATTCTGTCCGTATTGACTGTTCCTCATTCGCTAGTTAAATGAAACTAATTATCACGAATAATTAAATGAAAGAACAGAGTTCAAATTCATTGATTATTTTTTATGTAGTTTAAAAAGTGTTTTATTTCCAAGAACGAATACATACTTTGTAGCACTGTAATTGAATTTCAATACAATACAAGTATTTACCTGGAAATCAATGTAGTAATAGCCTTACAAGCTTTGAACATGCTTGAAATACTTATCAACATTCATGTTACATAAATTGCATTCCATGTTGTATATTTTTATTAATAAACATTGCTCTAGTATCGTGTGTCTCTTACATATTACATACACGTAGTATAAGTCATTGGGGGGAAATGTGTATAGCAAAGTACACACACATCAAACAGCTTCAAACATTGTTATCTACATATTTATATAGCATGTTACTTACACTAATGTTTTATTTTTTGTTGACAAGTGAAAAATGTCGAAGCATTTGTAATATATTTATAACGGAATGTCGACAGATATTACGCTGTTTGGTATTTAGACACCCCACTTCAACACTGGAGTAGATGGCTGTGTTCGTTTCAAGCACTCATCCCTTCAAGGCCACAGTGAGGAAGTGATTGTCTTTAACAGTTGTGTGAAAGTTTTATTGAATTTCTTTTCTGCATGTTAGATCTTACAATTTAGATTACATTTAGGACAAAATATGCTTACTTGTAAGTGTAAACTTGAGCATTACCGATGCGGTTTTTTTCCTCAAAAATAGCATGTTTTATTGTTGTTTATTCTATATTGATTTAAAAGCTGTTTATTTTTTAAGACAATTTGTAATTGTTTTTCATGAGTTATCATCACAAACATTCTTTAAATATTATGGTTGTCTTATTGCGAATGTGTAAAGGGAGATAATTCTGGATGTTGTTAGAGTGATAATGGTTACGTTTATATTTCTTCGTACAAAAAGGATTACAAAATACCATGTTTAGGATTTGTAATAGATTGCTGCATTTGTACCAATTAAATCAAATTTCATGTTTAGAAACGAAATTGTAGTTGATAGACAAGACACAACAATTAAGGAAATCAGATGCTTTTCTTTAAGAATATTGACTCTATCTACATGGATATTTATCAGGTCTCGGAATTGCGAGATTGTCAATTAGTTATTAGGAATTAATTAAATGTGTTAGTTTCAAATGCAATTATGTTATAATAACAAGATAGATAATCCTATAATGCAAATTTGTTAAATAATGTTTATGATAAGAGCTTTTAGTAAGAGCTACCGCCTATGGTATAAACGAATGTCTGGAGGAACAACATTTCTTGCGTTTTAAAATTATATCATATCACTTGTTTTATAGTTTGCTTGTTAGAGAAAAATATGAACATTGATGTTAACTAACATTGATGTTAACTAACACTGATGTAAACTAACATTGATGTAAACTAACATTGATGTAAACTAACATTGATGTAAACTAACATTGATGTTAACTGTCACTGATGTTAACTAACATTGATATAAACTAACATTGATGTAAACTAACACTGATGTTAACTAACATTGATGTTAACTAACATTGCTGTTAACTAACATTGATGTAAACTAACATTGATGTAAACTAACATTGATGTAAACTAACATTGATGTAAACTAACATTGATGTTAACTAACATTGACGTTAACTAACACTGATGTTAACTGACACTGATGTAAACTAACATTGATGTTAACTGTCACTGATGTTAACTAACATTGATGTTAACTAACATTGACGTTAACTAACACTGATGTTAACTGACACTGATGTAAACTAACATTGATGTAAACTAACATTGATGTTAACTAACATTGATGTTAACTAACATTGATGTAAACTAACATTGATGTTAAATGACACTGATGTTAACTAACATTGATGTTAACTAACATTGATGTTAACTAACATTGATGTAAACTAACACTGATGTAAACTAACATTGATGTTAACTGACACTGATGTAAACTAACACTGATGTTAACTAACATTGATGTTAACTGACACTGATGTAAACTAACACTGATGTAAACTAACATTGATGTAAACTAACGTTGATGTAAACTAACATTGATGTTAACTGACACTGGTGTAAACTAACATTGATGTAAACTAACATTGATGTTAACTAACATTGATGTAAACTAACATTGATGTAAACTAACATTGATGTTAAATGACATTGATGTTAACTAACATTGATGTTAACTAACATTGATGTTAACTAACATTGATGTAAACTAACACTGATGTAAACTAACATTGATGTTAACTGACACTGATGTAAACTAACACTGATGTTAACTAACATTGATGTTAACTGACACTGATGTAAACTAACACTGATGTAAACTAACATTGATGTTAACTGACACTGATGTAAACTAACACTGATGTAAACTAACACTGATGTTAACTAACATTGATGTTAACTAACATTGATGTTAACTGACGTTGATATAAACTAACATTGATGTAAACTAACATTGATGTTAACTAACATTGATGTTAACTAACATTGATGTAAACTAACATTGATGTTAACTAACATTGATGTTAACTAACATTGATGTTAACTGACACTGATGTAAACTTACATTGATGTTAACTGTCACTGATGTAAACTAACATTGATGTTAACTAACATTGATGTTAACTAACATTGATGTAAACTAACATTGATGTTAACTGACATTGATGTTAACTGACGTTGATATAAACTAACATTGATGTAAACTAACATTGATGTTAACTGTCACTGATGTAAACTAACATTGATGTTAACTAACATTGATGTTAACTGACACTGATGTAAACTAACATTGATGTTAACTGTCACTGATGTAAACTAACATTGATGTTAACTGTCACTGATGTAAACTAACATTGATGTTAACTAACATTGATGTTAACTGTCACTGATGTAAACTAACATTGACGTTAACTGTCACTGATGTAAACTAACATTGATGTTAACTGACACTGATGTAAACTAAGATTTATGTTAACTAACATTGATGTAAACTGTCACTGATGCAAACTAACATTGATGTTAACTGACATTGATGTTAACTGACGTTGATATAAACTAACATTGATGTAAACTAACATTGATGTAAACTAACATTGCTGTTAACTAACACTGATGTAAACTAACACTGATGTAAACTAACATTGATGTAAACTAACATTGATGTTAACTAACATTGATGTTAACTAACATTGATGTTAACTGACACTGATGTAAACTAACATTGATGTAAACTAACATTGATGTTAACTAACATTGATGTTAACTAACATTGATGTTAACTGACACTGATGTTAACTAACACTGATGTAAACTAACATTGATGTAAACTAACATTGATGTAAACTAACATTGATGTAAACTAACATTGCTGTTAACTAACATTGCTGTTAACTAACACTGATGTAAACTAACACTGATGTAAACTAACATTGATGTAAACTAACATTGATGTAAACTAACATTGCTGTTAACTAACATTGATGTAAACTAACATTGATGTAAACTAACATTGATGTAAACTAACATTGCTGTTAACTAACACTGATGTAAACTAACACTGATGTAAACTAACATTGATGTAAACTAACATTGATGTAAACTAACATTGATGTTAACTAACATTGATGTTAACTAACATTGATGTAAACTAACATTGATGTAAACTAACATTGATGCAAACTAACATTGATGTAAACTAACGTTGATGTAAACTAACGTTGATGTAAACTAACATTGATGTAAACTAACATTGATGTTAACTAACATTGATGTAAACTAACATTGATGTAAACTAACGTTGATGTAAACTAACGTTGATGTAAACTAACATTGATGTAAACTAACATTGATGTTAACTAACATTGATGTAAACTAACATTGATGTTAACTAACATTGATGTAAACTAACATTGATGTAAACTAACGTTGATGTAAACTAACATTGATGTTAACTAACATTGATGTAAACTGACACTGATGTAAACTAACACTGATGTTAACTAACATTGATGTAAACTGACAATAATGTAAACTAACATTGATGTAAACTAACATTGATGTTAACTAACATTGATGTAAACTAACACTGATGTTAACTAACATTGATGTTAACTAACATTGATGTAAACTAACATTGATGTAAACTGACATTGATGTAAACTAACATTGATGTTAACTAACATTGATGTAAACTAACACTGATGTTAACTAACATTGATGTTAACTAACATTGATGTAAACTAACATTGATGTAAACTGACATTGATGTAAACTAACATTGATGTAAACTAACATTGATGTTAACTAACATTGATGTAAACTAACATTGATGTTAACTAACATTGATGTTAACTAACATTGATGTTAACTGACATTGATGTTAACTGACATTGATGTAAACTAACATTGATGTTAACTAACATTGATGTAAACTAACATTGATGTTAACTGACATTGATGTAAACTAACATTGATGTTAACTGACATTGATGTTAACTAACATTGATGTTAACTAACATTGATGTAAACTAACACGGATGTAAACTAACATTGATGTTAACTAACACTGATGTTAACTAACATTGATGCTAACTAACACTGATGTTAACTAACATTGATGTTAACTAACATTGATGTAAACTAACACTGATGTAAACTAACATTGATGTTAACTAACATTGATGTAAACTAACATTGATGTTAACTGACACTGATGTAAACTAACATTGATGTAAACTAACATTGATGTAAACTAACACTGATGTAAACTAACACTGATGTTAACTAACATTGATGTTAACTAACATTGATGTTAACTAACATTGATGTAAACTAACATTGATGTAAACTAACATTGATGTTAACTAACATTGATGTTAACTAACATTGATGTAAACTAACATTGCTGTTAACTAACATTGATGTTAACTAACATTGATGTAAACTAACAATGATGCAAACTAACATTGATGTAAACTAACATTGATGTTAACTAACATTGATGTAAACTAACATTGATGTAAACTAACATTGATGTAAACTAACACTGATGTAAACTAACATTGATGTAAACTAACATTGATGTAAACTAACATTGATGTTAACTGACATTGATGTAAACTAACATTGATGTAAACTAACATTGATGTTAACTGACACTGATGTTAACTAACTTTGATGTAAACTAACATTGATGTAAACTGACACTGATGTAAACTAACATTGATGTAAACTAACACTGATGTAAACTAACATTAATGTTAACTGACACTGATGTAAACTAACACTGATGTAAACTAACATTGATGTAAACTGACATTGATGTAAACTAACATTGATGTAAACTAACACTGATGTAAACTAACATTGATGTAAACTAACATTGATGTAAACTAACATTGATGTAAACTAACATTGATATAAACTAACATTGATGTAAAGTAACATTGATGTAAACTAACATTGATGTTAACTGACATTGATATGAACTTCCATTGATGCTAAGTTATATTGATGCTAACTACCAATGGTGTTAAGTGATAATGATGATAAGTAACATTGATGTTAGCTACCATTGGTACTATCTAAATTGATGTATATAAATGTATAAAGCTGAGAGGAATGTGTACTTTAAACATGCTCGTTAAACACATTTTCATAAAATACTATAAAAATTAATGAAAGCCTGTAAAAGAGAAAAGTAAGTGTATATCCACTACAACAAAACTTGGATATTTTATTAGAACTTTACATAAACTTTTAGCGGGATATACTTATAAGTTCTTGTCTTATTGGCAGGCTGTATATCCCAAGTATTTAATTTACAAAATCTGTTCATTTCAAGTATTTAATTTGCAAAATCATTCAGAAATTGCTGAAAGAATTCTTGTAAAGATTATGAAACATGGTCATGATTGATAAACTGAAAGGTCCGTGATAAAAGGAAAGTTGTAATATTTTTAGTGATAGCATTGCCCATTTTGGATACAAACTGCACATTCTGTTTTTTCTTCTATCCGATATTACATGTACATGTACATCTGGAAATACGTGATGACAACGGCGATCACTTTCAGTGTTCAGTGTTGATAAGGGGAGGTAACGCAAACTTCTTGTACAAAAATATTATGGAATCACAAGATGTGTCATGTTTTCCTCAATATAATCATGTACATATACCATGAAGCCTGTTGTGGTCACTGAAAAAAAGAAATATTATGTCGTAATTAAATTCTTGTATGTAGATATGTCCTGATAACGACTCGTTGTCTCGTAATAATAACCAAACAATGGTGTAGTATCGACCTAGTAATGGCGTTATAGTCATTATCAGGATATTCGTAAGAATTATGTTATAAGGGCACAGTTAAATTATCATTACGAGATGCCATTATAATGAGACAATACATAGGTATACCGTCATACCGTATATATTGTATAGTACCATGTATTAGACTACGTATGAAATTATTATATTATATATAGAGTACATATCAGACTACTATTTAATATCATTCTAACATATAAACAGTGTATCATTATACAGTACTAAGTATACAGTATCATTATAATATTTATACTGTATGTATATCATGTATATTATATAGTTATATAATACATACGGTCAACCACAAGTCATGAACACTTAACTGCGTCACACAGCTCTCTTTTTCTTTTCAGTGATTCAAGTGGCCAAAAGTGTGTAAATACATAATCGAATTTAGGAATTCCAAAATGGGCCGAACGAAATGTAAACGTATAGACGATTAGGTTCATTATCCCTTTGTTATAATCAATCGGTGCTATTTGTATACACTAAAATATCTGACTCATTATCAAAATTTTGTCTTGCCTTGTTATGCAACGCTTGCAATAGACTATATCTGGAGCTAATGTACAAAAATGTTTTAGTGTCAATTCCCAGTAATTACTAGCATGCATATAATTAACGATAAAATAATATTGTTTGTCAAGCCATTGCTTTAATTACGCTGCAAACACTAAATGGTTTAGAAAAAGATGATACCGATCACATATAAAAATGACTTATTGGGCATTATTGAAAACAGTCCCCAGAAAACTTGAAACGATTTTAGAGAACTGGAATATAATAATAAATACTATTCATTAAGGCAAGGCAATCGGTACAGTACATGGTATCACATAAGGTTACACAATATATTCAACATTTTCTTAATAAATAATGATAAATTATTAATAAATAGTATGATATAAATGTTGTTGTGTTATCACATTTGGTAGTTTGCCATATACATACAATGTACTTTATCATTTTTGATTACAATTTACATTTTGGCTTTAACTAGGATTGTCCATGGAAGCCGAAGTGCAGCTTATTTCCAATGGGGTCCTCGAATGAAAAGAATATTAATCTAAAAAAGTCATTTTGAAATTTAACAAAATATAACCACTTACGTCTTAAACATTTTGAATTACCGACTATTCGTGTCACAAACAAAACCTGAGTATTTCATTTGAAATCTAATTGAGACCTTTGTAGTATTTCTTAAGGTCCTGCTATAGGCAAATTCCAGGCAAGCCACCTTCAAAATTTATAATGTCTACATTTATGTTATAGAGGGAATGAAAACTTGGAAATATATAGAGGATATCTAACAGCATTTTCAGTAATACCAAATATATTTCACGAGTGTGGCTAATATTTTGACAGTTTTTACGAGTGCGCAATATGCGCACTCGTGAAATATATCAAAGTATTAGTCACACTAGTGAAATATATTAAGCATTACTGAAGATGCTGTTAGATATTCTGTTTATTGCCTTTTATAGCAAAATATACAGAGACACCTCAATCCCTCGGAATTCCTTGCGGTCCCCTGACAACGGCTCATATATATACGCCAAATCGGGACGTTATGTATTCTATCTGGCATTATGACGTCATATAAAGTGACTGAGAACTATAATGCAAATCTTAATTTTCCCCGTTGTCGTTTGTAAGCAGTGTTCTGATTGGTCAAATCAGAAAAAGTGATCTTTTTCACCAGTGAAAAATATCACCTTTTTTTTTAGAATGAATCATTTTCGATAATGTAAAAAATTGCATTACTTTATGGACATTGCAAACCAGTTAAAAGTAAAGAGTGATTTGGGTAACTTATTCATTATATCTGTATATGTTTTTTATGTGAAAAGTACTATGTGGACATAGAACCGTACCTGTAATGAATGGGCCACAGTACATACCTCAAAAAAGTAATTCCATAAATAGGTTGTACGTTTTCATCATTTTTCCCGTGTTGTATTTTTGATATATCTGAACTGCGCTTATGTGACTAATAAAGAAGAGATAGGACCCTATATGTACCGGATTTATATGTCGGGATTGTATTTTCGAATCTATTACAGATGCTAAAACCATTCTTTATTTCTATATTTTTTTCCATTTCTTATTTCTATTTTCAAAATATTTGTTACACTAAAAATATCACATATAGTTAAACTATAACTATCCATAATGTTACCAGTGTATTACATCTATAGAGTTCCCTACTATTTGATGTATGATATGACATATTTAAAACAAAAAAGGTACAATATTTGTAATGTATTATTTAGAAAAATTCCCCCCTTTATCTGAACCTTAATGACAGTTGTTTTGATTAGAGTACATTCCAATGAATGATTTATTTCGCGTGATGTTTGAAATGTAGGTCATACAAATGAAATACATATATCATAAACGTGTTATTTGTTATTTTGCTGATTTACATAGTGTATGAAAGTGCTGTGGTCACATGATTACAATATAAATGACAACTTTAAATGAGTGCATTTTGGTCCTCTTCGAAGAATAGTTTCACATACTAAATCGGACAAACATTTTTACAAGAGTTATATCCCCTGGATCAAACACATTCACGGCCCAGGAAAGATTGGAGTTTTTACATGAATTACTTAACAATAATAGTTCAAAACCTAAGATACTATCAATAATTACAATTTTCATTATGTTCGCCCCCCCCCCCCCCCCCTCCCTTCTTTTAAAAATAAAATAAACAATAATAAGATCATGACTAATCAAATAAATGCAGCTATAGAGGACATTCTTCATATTTTATTACATGTTAATAGCTTCTTTTACATATATATGTGTACATGTATTGATCGACTTCAAGTTTCTAAGATCATATGAAGACACTTTCGTAGTGAGGTAAAAACCAAAAAGAAAAAGTCGGATAAAGAGAGGGTTAAGAGAGGCAGAAGATCACTGCTGGTTTTTCCAGCGTCAGAATTGAATGAAATTGATACAGTGATATACCACGATCTGTAAAGGGGAAACAATTAGTTAAATAGAAGATGACATTATTTTGTTTGGTCTAGATGAATAAATAATTAGATAAACATGGTTGATGGAGCAGAAAACGCCCAGTCTTACGGAACACGTGGTATTCCTCCCCCCCCCCAAAAAACGCCCAGTCTTACGGAACACGTGGTATTCCTCCCCCCCCCCCCCCCCCCCCCCCACACACACACTTTTCCAGTGATTTCCCAGTCCCCTTTTCATAATTTCGATTAATTCATGTATACTATCTCAATTAACCTGAACAGATATCAGATCGACAATATTTGTCTTTGTTTTGTTTTGACAGATCTAGACCTACAAGATAAACACGAGAAAAAAAATGTAGCAAAAATTTAAAATACCCCCTTTCTAAGAACGATTCAGCGTTTGTGAACTATTCCATGTTTGATGTGGGGCTAACATCACATTTTGGTCAAACTGGACCGGAGGATCAAAATTTTATTTCTTATTTATTTATTTCATATTGTTCATTATATTTATTTATTTATTTTCATGCTGTGATATTATCAAGTGGAAAAGACATCTAGCGATATTTTGTTTGTTTTACTGAATTAAGTGATGGTGGATACACAATATTACATACATAACACAACAGGTACTTTGTTTTAAAACCGTAAAGATAATATATACACAGCTCTAACAGTTATTCACGTCGTTATGTGATTCTGTCACTACAACAAATTCCGATGAAAAAAAAATCTAAAAATCCTTAGGATGTTTAACATGATTATCGAGATTTAATACAAGTACAGTGTATATGTCATGTTGGTTTAGATTCCTTCTGTTTAAAACGTCCAACTTGCATATCTTATCTTACCTCTTATTTTATCTCTTCATGCAACATTTAATGGACAGTTGTGAAACTATTTTATATTGCTGTTTCCGATGTGAGTATTGAGTACTATAAAATGCATGTTTTGCAACATAAATGATATCTCAATCGAATGCTTTGTGCTGATTATTTAGTCTTGTTTAAGCACTAATACAGGTATAGCAACGATTATGTTCAATTCCTTACGTAACATAGACGGCACTGTTGTTCCGATAAACAAAATAACTGGGAGTTTTGACATCACACAACGAATCTGTCGTCCTTTTTTCTAGAATAGTCCACTGCCTCTAAAAAATAAATTGCACTTTATTATTTTGCTCTCCGTTATACTGTATGTCCGAGTTCAAACTAAGGGGAGATAATCTAGCATAATTCAGCTGGGAAAATTTAAAAAAAAATCAAAGAAGCTGGTGGGCAGTCTATCCTTTCGCCGATTTTACGACCCCCCCTGTATAAGTACATGTATATTTTTTCATGGAATAATGAAATGCCTTTCCTGTGTATTCCTACAATGGGGAACGTTACAACCGTGCCTACTCGGTGTTTTAAAACTAAAGACTAGCCCGGAGTCTGGCGTTAAGAGGTATTGTTGGTGGCTTCATGAAGGGATCTATACATGTATGTACAGTCGGCAATTTCTACTTCTCATACATGCTTTATGTATCACGGAAAGCCAAACGGCCGTGATGTTATGGTTTTCGTAAGTCTAAGTACCAACGAGAAAGTGAAGACATGTTATGATTTTCGTTTGATTTACGACTGGACAAAGTAGGAGCTTTCTTCAGGTTTGTTTTTAAGTATCTGTCGGCGCCCTTCCCATGTTGTACGGCTATTCGTTACCTTAGATCCACGTAATGAGTATACACAAGGCATTTGGAGTTTTACAAGCACTTTATCAACATTGACTGGTATCAGTGAGTGGATGGTTTATTGTTCCATTAGCTACAAACATCCAAATGATCTTTGTGTTGGTCAAAACAAAAATAGCGACTCTTGGAAAACATTAAGCATCCATGGTAATGTACAATGCTATTATGTAGCAATCTATTAATGGAGCGTCTTTGTGATTATATAGTGTATAACAAGAATCTCCTTCAGCTGGATGTTTGTTAACATAGATTTACATGACATAAATCGTAGCATGTCTAATACACCATGAATCAACTATTTCATTCTTATTATAGTATACAAAATGAAAACCATATGTTTAGGACAGCATATCGTTGTGTGGTAAATGTATTGTACATATTCTGCTCAATTCTGCTCATCTGTCTGATACGGTCGAATGTAAACCTTAGCTTGTCCAAATTGACACTATTTTGGCATGGTGTATACCGTTGTATGTTTAATAAACACTACTTTGATATTTATCTTTATCAGTCCTTGAATGCAGTATACTTTTTTTTTTATAAAATAGTATAAACGATTCCATGTTTTCCCTTGTTATCATCTTTGTATGTCTAACAAATATGTTTAATACTCGCTACAATAGGCTAATAATGTATTGTGTGGATAATTACTGGCATTAATAGCCATGCATACTTAAACATTCACGTATAAATATAGACCTTAGATAAGATATTTAATGTACAGTTATGAGCAATATAAGTCAAGTGGTGGTTTAATTCATTTTTTTCACTGATGTTATAAATACGATACATATAATTCAGTAGCGTTTGTTATCTAAACGTTATTCCGTCCATTAGTTCTGCTAAAAGTAACATGGTACATCGTAATAACCACATGGTATCTCAGAAGTAGCCAATTAATAACCGCATCGTTATCACAACAAATATTTCAAAAGTGCTGTACAAGTTAAAAGGTAAATTAATATACAATAGCAATGTATGACATCGTAATCATTGCGTCTTGTGAATATTTACCGATGATCTATATATACCTGAAGTACGGAGCGGAATCTGGTACAAATCTGTACTGTTTTGCAATAAACTTAATTATAGATTAATTCTTCAGATAAATTCACGATTGTACAATGTATCCGTCAAAACAGGTTACCCTGGGATAACGAATAACTGTCCAACTTTACGTCACGGAATCCTTACGGGCCACCAACACGTCATTTGTATATGTAATCAGATTACGGAATCCCTTTAGGAGTTCGCTATTGTTGTCGTAGTTACAGTATCTCGTCTTTGAAAGAAAAGTTCGTGTGGGCTGTTTAGCTGTAATTACTAAGATTCGCTATTTACTTTTATAATATCATAGTCGGTCGTTAGAACTGTATGAAATACATGTTGATATAGGAATTCTTTTGGAATGAATACATCGTTATATCATAAATATGATTCATGAGCAAACTCTAGGCAAAAATCAGTGAGGTAGTCACCAACTTCTACAGTGATACCTTACCTCTAGATGTCCCAGATGTTTCGGGGAGACAACCTAGCGAACACAAAACAAACAATTTCTGATAAAATACACGACATGCTAATTTCGATGGATTTATGAAGTTCTCATGCTTATTATTTACACTATCCATCATATACATAATAATAAGCATATGTAGATGAATGAACATATCTTTTTTTTTGATAATAGTAACTTAATATATCATATCTATTATTACAATTAAAATTATTCTAACTATAACACTAAAAAGTGTCCCCTAAGTATATTTTACAAAATTATTATTTTTGTCTGAAACAATTAATGTAATTAGAATACTTTACTAATGGCTTGTCCCCGTAATTGAGTGGATAATGGTTGGCCCCCGTAATTGAGCGAATAATGGCTGGCCCCCGTATACGTAGTTGAGCGGATATTGACTGGCCCCCGTAATTGAGTGGCTAATGGCTGCCCCCCACCCGTTATTGAGTGGATAATGGCTGACCCCCTTTATTGAGTGGATAATGGCTGGATCCCGTTATTGAGTGGATAATGGCTGGCCCCGTTATTGAGTGGATAATGGCTGGCCCCCGTGATTGAGTGGATAATGACTGACCTCTGTAATTGAGCGGATAATGGCTGGCCTCCGTAATTGAGTGGATAATGGCTGGCCGTTATTGAGTGGATAATGGCTGACCCCTGTAATTGAGCGGATAATGGCTGGCCCCCGTCATTGAATGGATATTGGCTAGCCCCCCGTAATTGTGTGGATAATGACTGGCCCCCGTAGTTAAGCGGATAATGGCTGGCCCCCGTTATTGAGCGGATAATGGATGGCCCCCTTAGTTAAGCGGATAATGGCTGTCCCCCCCCCCCCCCCCGTTATTGAGTGGATAATGGCTGATCCCCGTTATTGAGTGGATAATGGCTGACCTCTGTAATTGATTAGATAATGGCTGGCCCCCGTAATTGAGTAGATAATGGCTGGCCCCCGTAATTGAGTAGATAATGGCTGACCTCTGTAATTGAGCGGATAATGGCTGGCCCCCGTAATTGAGTGGATAATGGCTGACCCCCGTAATTGAGTGGATAATGGCTGGTCCCCGTTATTGAGTGGATAATTGCTGACCTCTGTAATTGATTAGATAATGGCTGGCCCCCGTGATTGAGTGGATAATGGCTGACCTCTGTAATTGAGTGGATAATGGCTGGCCTCCGTATTGAGTGGATAATGGCTGGCCGCCGTTATTGAGTGGATAATGGCTGACCTCTGTAATTGAGCGGATAATGGCTGGCCCCCGTAATTGAGTGGATATTGGCTGGCCCCCGTAATTGTGTGGATAATGACTGGCCCCCGTAGTTAAGCGGATAATGGCTGGCCCCCGTAATTGAATGGATAATGGCTGACCTCTGTAATTGAGCGGATAATGGCTGGTCCCCGTAATTGAGTGGATAATGGCTGACCTCTGTAATTGAGCGGATAATGGCTGGCCCCCGTAATTGTGTAGATAATGGCTGGCCCCCGTTATTGAGTGGATAATGGCTGGGCCCGTTATTGAGTGGATAATGGCTGGCCCCCGTGATTTAGTGGATAATGGCTGACCTCTGTAATCGAGCGGATAATGGCTGACCTCTGTAATTGAGCGGATAATGGCTGGCCCCCGTAATTGAGTGGATAATGGCTGGTTCCCGTAATTGGGTAGATAATGGCTGGCCCCCGTAATTGGGTAGATAATGGCTGGCCCCCGCAATGGAGTATATAATGACTGGCCCCTGTAATTGAGTAGATAATGGCGGGCCCCCGTAATTGAGTATATAATGACTGGCCCCTGCAATTGAGTAGATAATGGCTGGCCCCCGTAATTGAGTAGATAATGGCTGACCCCCGTAATTGATTAGATAATGACTGGCCCCTGCAATTGATTAGATAATGGCTGACTCCCGTAATTGAGAAGATAATGGCTGACTCTCGTTTTGATTAGATAATGGCTGGCCCCCGTAATTGAGTGGATAATGACTGGCCCCCGTAATTGAGTGGATAAAACAGGCTCCCGTAATCGAGTAGATACTGGCTGGCCCCCGTAATTGGATAGATAATGACTGGCCCCTGCAATTGAGTATATAATGGCTGGCCCCCGTAATTGATTAGATAATGGCTGGTTCCCGTAATTGATTAGATAATGGCTGACTCCCGTAATTGATTAGATAATGGCTGACTCCCGTAATTGATTAGATAATGGCTGGTCCCCGTAATTGAGTGGATAATGACTGGCCCCCGTAATTGAGTAGATACTGACTGACCCCTGTAATTGAGTATATAATGACTGGCCCCTGTAATTGAGTATATAATGGCTGACTTCTGTAATTGATTAGATAATGGCTGGCCCCCGTAATTGAGTAGATAATGACTGGCCTCATGATTGAGTGGATAATGACTGGCCCCCGTAATTGATTGGATAATGGCTGACCCCCGTAATTAAATGCTGGCCCCTGTAATTAAATGCTGGCCCCCGTAACTAAATGGATAACCAGTGGCTAATAAGTTGCTTTGAAATGTCTATATCTCATCGCTGGATTGATTCTCGTCATCAATGAATTAGGATTGTTTTCAAACTTTACATATTCTACTTAATCAAATACAGAATATAAAATCAACTACTAATTTTGTCCTTAGCTATTAGACATCTCACTTTGTATATTGTAGGGATTGTTGTTTTATACATATAGTAAACAAAGAGAATTAACACAGGTTATTCCAATCTACTTTATGAAATACAATTACACGACGTTGAAGATACAATTTAACGTCATGCCCGTTTTTAGATAACTGTGATGTTGCTATTTCAACTATGCAGCTAAATATCGTAATCATTTTATTTATGATGTATACAGACCATTAAATAAGACTGCTCCGATACCCCTTCTGCTTGCCCTGTGGACGATTTCATTAATATTAATAATAGCATAATTCAAAAACCATTGTTCTCATTGATTATATTATAATCGTTGATAATTAATATGAAAAATATGTACTGTGTACAGATATTGACTTTGGAATATAAATGTATATATCATTGTTAAGGAGAATAATTGAAATACAACCCGTCAATTTATAGACAACAAATACATATATACATTGTACATGTCACCTACTCAATGTGTACTTTGCTAATTTTCTGATATGGTTTGATGATAAAACAAAAAGGAAATTGTATACAATAGATAACCAAACAGTAAAACAAGCTGAAAACATTACTACATTGTACCCCAAAGTTTCTCGTTATTGCTTAATCCATTACATTCGTAATTACATGTTTTGTGTACTAAATTACATATATTCAGCAGTCTAGTTTTTGACGCGGGTTTTGGCACTGCCTTGACTGGGCGCTATTAGTGCAACGTGTCGAAATTTTATGTGTGTCAAACATGGCAGGGGATTTATTTTTGGGGCACCGGGTTGTATTTTTGGCCTGGCATTACAATAAGATATTAGTGTCAACTATACGATGTATCATATCGTTCTACAACTTGGCAGATTCCTGTTCATAATGGCAACAAGTACAATGTAGCAGCTATGTCTAGAGAGATACTGACAGGTGCCCTACGACTGGTAATTCGAGCTTTCGTAAGCTTTATAAATCGTGGTTTTTGAAAGATTCAGACAGCCGTTAAAGTTCATTCTCAAACAAAGAATTCTTTTTAACGGTTTTCTTCTAGCAGATGATAATTCCTTTACAAATGACTAAAAGGACGCTTTGGCGGGTTGTTTGTATCAATTAGCCATGGTCAGCCTCAGAATCAAGAACGATCTCGGTAGCCGAAGCTTTTGAAGAAGTTATTAGTGTTTGTAAACAAGAGAAGAGCGGAATGCTACACTCCAGTATAGACCTAGTTTGTCCAGATGTGCCAGTATGCAATTTTGTGTACTCGGAAGCTAGTGCTAAACCAAGCGCGTGAATGGAGCGTGGATGGTTTTCACATACCGGTTACGACCTCCTGCCCGGCTTTGGAGAGTTAATTGATCGCGGTGTATTGGAATTGTTTAAACTATAATGTCAAAGATGATAGGCATTCCGAGGGCAGCTGCCATCAAGAAACTTCTCACTGGAGCCGAGCATTATATATAGTTAGCAGGCTAAGCAGCCGTTGCAGTATTGAACGTGCATAGTGTAGTACACGTGTGTGCATGCATGGTACGCCAGATTGGCAAGGATTTGGCTAAAGAATTTGACGAAGTTAAAGCCAAAAATTTAAACTGATCTGTTTCAGTGACACAAGATGGCGGTTACTGAGCAACTCTGCAGAGGGAAAGAAAAGGAATATTATTATTTTGTAGAATGAGAGCTATTCGATAAATGGGAGACAGTTCGTTCATTTCACTTCCAGGTTCATGTTGGTGCGTTTTTGAGGAGGAAGTTTATTATCTAAGGATGGGACAAAAAGTCGGGAAAAAAGGCGTGGAAAAGGGACTAGAACATTATAAAGAACAGCGGTTTGATGAGGCTGCTTTGGAATTCCTTAATGTTCTAAAAAGAACGCATAAAACAGAAGAAAAGTCACCGGACAAATTTGTTGTATACGGATACTTATGTACAATTTATTACGATACCGGAAAATATCGGGATATATTACGATATGCTGATCATCAAATTGACATAGCCAATAGTTTGAAAGATTCTTGTATGAAAGCTGAAGCATTTTTTAACCTTGCACGTGGGAATGAGCGCCTTTCGCTGTTTGATAAAGCTGTTTTATTTTGTAAGGAGAGCATAACAATCAATTCCAAGCGTTCCAAAATACTTGGTTATTCTCATTTATGTTTAGGGAACGCTTATTTTGGATTGAGTGATTTTTGTAATTGCTGCAAAAACATAGATCTTAGTTTGGCAATCGCACGACAGACCAAAGACAAGCGTTTAGATATATTGGCTAACGCAAGTTTCGGAATAGTGTTCACAACTCTGAGGGACTATGATACAGCTCTATATTACTTTGAACGTGCCCTGGATACTTTACACGGACAGAGCGAAACAGACAATCTGGACCAATACCAGCGCCTCCTAGAAGTATGTCTGGCTGTCCCCTACTTCCGCAAGGGGAGACAAAATGACGCCATGGAATCCTGTGAGGTAAGTCATGACCGTTATATATACATAGATGTTATTATATACATATGTATATTGTATGCAAGATTCATAGCTGCTTATATTTTGTTTTTAATAATGCCACAGATGACCGTTTTCTTTTTATCTCCTCAAATATTAATTGAAGGAAAATATTATCTTTATCAGTTCAGGTACATTACTTCTTACAAGAAAGTATTGGAGTATGTGATGACAGTTACCCTTATTAGAAGTATTTAACTTATAAATGATTAAATATCTTTACATATCAGAAGCAAAATAGAAATGATCATGCCATTAATGATTATTAAGTAATTCGGTCTTAAAACATACTTATATAAAATACAGGAATGAGATGTGAATTTCCTTCTGCGTCATGAAGACAAGAACGAAAACGAAAGCATCCCCGATCTTAAGTACGCAATATAACCCTACAAGCTGTGTTTTATCTAATGATTGTATACATATCACTAGATTTATGTCATGGTGTTTATATCTTAATGTTACTCCATAACTACAAAATCTTCACACAATGCTAAACAGACATGGTAACCGTTTAACAATCCCTAAGATACTTTATCAAATAGCCCCGTGTTTATCTGCCCGGTTCACGACAGTTATCGTCAGTACAGGATACAGATACTTCTCCGTGATAAAGTCTCAGCTATTATTGGGTTTGTTATTTCCCACCTATAAATCTCTAGGAGCAGAAAGTTGGTCAGTAAGGTACAAAAACGGAGAAATGTTTTGGAACACAACTAGCGACTCGTACATTGTCGATGCCCAATAAAACCTCTTAAGTCAGAATTACGAAAAAAACAACGTAAAACAAATAATAGTTCAGATAGCACAGTTTAATGAAAGCATACATTGTTATGAATAAAATCGAAAATATAGGAGAAATAAATGTTTGGCTATCTAAAATGGATTATCATATTTATATACTGCAGGATGTTTAATTTTCGCGACCGCTTGCATGCGTTATAGAAAATGGTGTGCGTATGTGACCACTAGGTACGGTGATTACGCTATCACCTCAACGTCCGTGTTAACTACATGTAGATGTTCAATCCACAGATATTTCTACCGTTTTCTGGTTCTATGACATTAAGAAATATTTATATAATTAGGAGCTTAAAACTTATACCTTTGTTTATGGCATCAACCATTCATAATTTATACAGTCGTGCTTACATTGAAATCGTGCAATACCGTTCAACCCCAGAACCAATGATTGAGGTTCAGATTAGACAATTGTACATCACATATACAATGTGTGCATCTGTGAAGTTTTGTTTCATTAGAGAGTATCCAGTAAATACAGGATGTACTTTATATCAATTTTCAGACTATATAAACTATGCACGTGTTTTCCATAATTTCATTGTGTACCACTATGTTGAACAATGGGTGTACGAGAACGTAAACAGAATAATAATGATAACAAAAAAAATCACAACTGAATGTTTAAGATGGTACATGTGTGTGGAGGGGGAGTGTGATATATATACAGTAAACGTTAGGGAACCTCCTGCTGTTACTTGTAATCAATGCCTCCTGCCTTATCAAGAATATCTTACATTTACTCAGAGAATTTCACCAATGTTTATTTGACCTACATTCAAAATTTGAAATACATGAAGGGCAAATGTCTATTTTACACGAGGCTTGTCGTTCAATTAGAAGGGAACAGCATTTAATTAGTTTGGTCAACTGAGATAAGTACAATAGAGGTGTCACAGATATCAGTATTGTCAGCTGGAAAGAAATATAACGTGTTCGCAAATAAATATCTCGTGCAAGAACAATTTAAAAATTGAGTTGATATTTCCCCTAAAATTCCAATACATCTATTAGCATAGTACTTTGTGACAGTTTTTACTCACTCATTATCTACTCCCGGTTCCTTCATTTTATTTGTTTTCCTGACATTGTTTTAAGTCCATAATAACTTCGTTGTTCAGCTAATTCCTTAGAAAGTTGAATAAGATTGGTTTGGTTAAGTTCAAGGGATGGTCGTAAGGGAATATGATGCATTGCGAAGCAAGAACATTGTTTTAGTATATAATTAGTTCACTTTCCTATGGACTTGTTCCTTGAAACGCAAGACAAAGAAGAGACATTTTGGAATACAATCATGTATACGAGTTGATACAACTGTCTGTTACACCGCCGGATACCGGGGCTGCTCATGCGAGAACGTCGCATTTCGTCATTTGACTAGCTAAGGACACTTGCATATGTACGTATGAAGCCTGCCAGATAGTTTCATTACATTTACCTTAATGACTTAAGAATAATAATCAGAAACGGTTTTATTTTGATACAAGTACATAATCACGCCGTCGAATCTACCCAAGAACTGAGAAGAGATAGAAGCCTAGTCTTTTAAATGCATTGTACTCTATATTCTCAGGATCTGCCTTGATTTAGTGTGTGGAATTTTGAACATGCTGTATGTGAACAACTCCATTTATTAATAGTTTTTTTTTTATCTATAAAACCATTGTACAATACGGCATCTTCTAGACTTGCACTTCTCTCTAGAATATCAACATTATAGATATGGTTGAGTGATATAAATTTTGTTTCATGGATTTATCTGGACAATCAAGTGTACAACATTAGCTGGACTATATCCAGTGGTTGGTAGTCAGTCCATTCACAATGTCACTGACACTGCCAATGACTCAAACCACTGCATTCACGTCGGCACAGAACGCATTGATATCGGAAATAAAATATATCATTAAATGAACCGACATTTCACTGACAAGATGTCCAAACTTAATTTAGATAGGTCATAAATATCCCACATTATACAGTTAGGCGAATCATCTTAATTGTCAAAGCATCAAACTATCCAGTTATCATCCTTCATACATATATGTCTCAGTCGGTGAAACGGTGAAAAACCTTATCTTGGCCTAAATACATGGGTTATTTTACTTTTTGAACAACGTAATAAACAGTTTTGCTTATTTCACATGGGATATAGGCCGGCTAATACATGATAGTCGATTAGCTTGCTCAAATCTTACTACATGGTAGCTGGTTACCTTATTTTACTATAACTACCTGATAACTGGCTAGTTTGCTTCACTCTTACTACATAATACTTCGTAAGCTTGCTTAACTTTTACTACATGATAATTTATTGTCTTTCTTAACATTTACTTCATGATGATTTGTAGGCTTGCTTAACTATTTTCCCAAGACAACTGGTTGTCTTGCTTAACTACTAGTATTACTACATGATAACTGGTTAGCTTGCTTAAATATTCTTAAATGATAACTGGTTACCTTGCTTAACTATTCTTAAATGATAACTGGTTACCTTGCTTAACTATTCTTACATAATAACTGGTTACCTTGCTTAACTATTCTTACATAATAACTGGTTAGCTTGGTTAACTATTCTTACATGGTAACTGGTTAGCTTTTTTAAAAGTTATTATTTCATGATAACTGGTTAGTCTTCTTATTTTACTACATGTTAACTGGTTAACTTACTTGACTATTATTGCATTATTACCTACTTGTTACCTATCACTACATGCTAAACGAGTTAGTTTAACATACGGGCTCTCTGGTCTGTTAGGACACAATATATTTCTAGCTTCGTCTAATTGTTGTTTAAGTTTCCCCCGATATCTTACTTTTAATGGTTCAATTGTTTTAAACCTCTTCCGTTCTTGAACATGCTTATAACAAACTTTGATATAGTTTTTTACAGAAATGTATGTCATTGTGGTATATTTTATCTTACTGGTGATAACTGATGATCTGTACTCATTCGTTTACGCATCTAAGATATTGCCTGTAAGTTATAGGTTAATATCCAAGTTTATAACTCATGTCATTATTCAAGATAACTAAAGTTACAGAATACATTGCGCATACATAACTAATAATGCAATAAAAGGCAAAATGCAAGGAAATTAAATAACTTTAAATAATTGATATTGCTTCATTAAAATACTACTGATGCCAAAAAACGGGTGGTAACGAGCGGATACATATTCTAAGCACTCTTTATTAATCCGTTCTGGGCACGGTATGTAGAGTGTGACGTAATCATACATTCTCAGGTGTCTGAATCTACAGGAGCAGAAGCGTGAGCGATGAGGGCCATTACTGGGCTAAAGGCCACGCCCTGTCTAGAGCCATAGGTCTTTACGCGTGAAATTGCACATAACGTTTTTTCTTATGTTGGTTCTTGGTAAAAAGGCACTTGAGCTTATCATCTTAGTGAAAGCTCAAGAAGAGAGCACAGGCTATACAGTATAAGTGAAATTGCAGATGTCAAGTAATGGTCGTTCATCACTGTTATATGTAGACCAAAAACATCCCTGGAATTTGCTTTCGTCATATCAAAATGATTCGGATGAAAGATATAGAGTATAATATTGACAATGTAAATGTATCTGTATAAGCTTACTATTTCCGTTGCATAAACCTAAAATGCAACAATAATCATAACGCATTTACATTTATCATAATCGTCCTGTTATCCAGTGAATTCGCCCTTGTAATATTTTGCATATGTTACTGGTGCTATATATCCTAGAACGAATTTCATTGGCTGAACCAGTCAATGATTTATCGATGGTGACGTCATATTGACAATGACGTAACGTTATGAATTGTGGCGCAACGAAATGGCTTTCTCCATTTGATTAACCCCGCCACACGTTGGCAAATATGTCAATCCGTAGGTTTTGTGAGTTATGTGATAAAAGTATATGTTTATGACCTTGTTTTAAACTTTATAAAACTCGTCTGACTCGTTTCCTCTCAAATGAAACTTATTTAAGAAACCTTATTTATTAAATGTGTTTTTTAAAATTAATCTCTGATCACTCCGTCTCTTTTTATATACACGTAGCTAGGTATTAAACAGTTTAAAAAACAGTTTTTTTTATGTTGCCCTTCTGGTTAATGCTTTCAAAACGTTTTATCTCGTTGGTTAGTGATGAAGTATTTCAGAACTCGATGCATACCGTTGTCAACAAGTTTCATAATACAATGCCACCATTCGTATTGAAAGTGAAAGTGTACACTTCACATTTGACATTATTAAGCGTCATGCCGCATAATAACTATACTTATCATCTGGAATCTACGCTGACGAAGGAACAGTAAGACCAATGATACTCTGTAATGTATGGATGGAATCTGAACAGTTCTTCTGTGATGTAAATATATACGCGCCCGAACACGAAATGTCAGCGGTGGTAATAGAGCTCTGTGGTATGACTAGGCGCTAAGAATGGGCTGCTATAATCAGAAACACCCCTAAATAGCGGAGATAAGTACACTTCACTCGAGTAGAAATGTTTAATTTACAAAAGATACAAATGTTCTTATTATTTCTGTTTGAATTAACAAACTTCCTTAAATAACAGTATTTGAGACATTAACATATAAACCCTGACGGATATAACACTATACAAACCGTTTCATAGTTAGGCCCAGCTCGTAGTTTTACTATATCATCTTATAATAAGCCGTCATAAATAAAATTCTGTATTTTCGTTTGTTTTTGCTTTTTAATTTATGTTTTAATATCTTCAGCTTCAACAAGCTTTTTGCATAATTAAAGTGATATTGCATCGCATAAGATATGATATACAATGTATTAACACATGATAAGTGGAGATATCTGAATACCAACCGTTTTATATGTAGTTACAATCAACTTCAATTTATGTTCGTATTTTCCACTCATTGCTATCGAACTCTGGCAAAATGTGAATGCTTAAAGAAAATTATCTATTTTATGTTATTGATCCTCGTAAACTTCCTGTAACTTGGTGTACTGGTGGGCTGCCATGTGAAGATCCATTATCTTATACCCTGTAACTATTCTCAGAACACACGCTGTCGATGTAGAGCGAGTTATCTCATTAGATATACCTCTTAAAGGTGACATTACGCTAAGCATGGATTGAAACTCACTAATTGTTCAAGCTGCTCAGAACTCCGCAGGATAATCAAAAATGGTTTTACTGATGTTCTATCTATCCCTATTACTGCCAACTCTCTGCGTGTATCCATACTTATTTATGTGTTCAAATCCACCTACACTGTCAGCTATATGTTATAAACCCATCTTTTTACTTTGTCCATCTAAATTTAACTTTTATGTTTGGGAAGCCTGTGATTAATCCGCTTGATACTTTTTAAATAAAATACGTTTAAGCCAAAAACAACTTTCTAAACATTTTAAATACTCTAAATGTTTCATTAAACATTCCATACACTAATATAAATATGGGGAATAGTTGTCTTGCTGTTTAAGATGTCATTGAATAAGATCACAGTAAAATTAAATGATTTAGTTGGAATTATTTTGTTTCGAATTTTAATGTAAACGTTATCAAACTCTCGTAAAAACAAATAAAAAAAAAGATATATTTCCGCAATGAAATCATGAAGGGAAATAGATTAATTTGATAACTTCATAATATGATGTCTTGGTACCGTAGATATAGCTGACTTACTGAAAAGGCAATAGAAATAACACAGCATGAGAATTGTGGTTATAGACAAATTTATTAAAACTATCTTTCAAACATTTAATGAATCATGAAAATTATGAGAATTCACGGTGACGATAAAAGCGTAGAACGTGTGTTTGTGTCATAGTGCTATACATGACACGATCACACGCCAGGCATTCTCCCTGTATCAGCATCTATATATATATACAGATATGCGGATCGTGACAACTTGTCTGATGTTATGTAATTTTATATTATAACACGCCCTGTAGTCTAAATCAATAACATGTGGGCAAGTCTCTGATGTTTAGCTTGAAGCATAGAAAAAACAGCCTTTATCTTATATACCGGAATTAATCACAGATCGTAAGTGGTAATGACAAAACGCCAATAGATCAGGATAATATTTTATCACATCTTCATTGAAGTGTTTTTTCACTAAAATTATGAACTTTTATATGTTTTAGAACTGTATCATCACGCAGCATATGAAACTAACCAAGTGCATGCATTTACAGAAAATAAATGCAAGCTATGCAAATAGCTGATTTTATGCTGTAACACATTCATTTTCTTTTATAATTTTATTCTGTTTAGGTTATGTCCCTTTATGGGGCCTTTGTAAAACGTTGGGGACCCCAGATTGGCTGTTTTTTCATCATCGCCATTTTGTTTTAACGCATCCAGCACTAAATCTTAAAATCAAGCTATTTTAAAGCTAACCCTCATTCCACCCTCATATAAGTAATACGGTTTTGCGTAATTCTGTCAAATATCAACCTCATGATATAAATTGTCATACAATTTGTATTTTGTTATAATACTGATGCGGAACTAGCAATCCTATGATGAGATTTTCAAAATAAAATCATTTTAACAAAGTGTGTAAAAATTACCAGTATTTTCATAATTTTCTTCATTTTATTTGTATTTAATTGAACGAGAATATAAAAGTCCTCTCCAATGAAATAACATATTAGCGAAACTTGTAACAGTTATGGGGGATATACCTGTCTACTTATTACATAACTGATAGACGTTTTAAATGTCACGATTGTTGTATAGCACTCTTTACCCTGACTGTTTTATCCTCCAGGACGCCTTGAAGATGGCCATGCAGTGTAAGGATCGTCCAGTTCAAGCAAAATGTCTATTAACATTCGCCGAGATTCATCGAATGCGGAAGGATACGGAGGTAAAAAAAATCCCTCTGGTAAACATCACACGCGGAGTAATCTAAACAATTTATATCTAAAGCAGTCACGAACATCGAGATGAGTTCAACTGGGGTAATCCTAAAGCTATTTAAACATGTAGTTTGTTTATAAACGTACATATACTTTAAATTCAAACAATTCTATTTTTATCCTTCCCATCCACAGAGCCACTTTACGTAAAATAAATAGACCTTAATAGATTTAGCCAAGAGAAATAACTTACATATCGCACGTCCCTTGCCAGCGATGTATCCGCCGTATCTATACCCTAACACACTGTATTGGGCGGGGGATGGCTTATCAAAATCTTAATGAAAGAACGGTTTTATGATCCAGACTATCATTAATTGCGCCAAGGGACGGTTTGGATATTAGAAAGCCTATATAACGTGTGAAACAAACCGGTGGGAAAATTACTCTATCTAGAAAGGGAGGTCGTTACTTTTGATGTCTTTTAGTGTAGAAAACTGCAAATCTATCATGTGTATTCTCCTTCTTTTGCCAATTTGCTAGGAATGTTTTGTAATTACTTCTGGAATCTCTAACCTGCCTTGAGATCGGTCAGCTAACGATTACTTTCCCCATCGTTGTTTGAAAAGAAATACGATCAATATAATATGAAGGAAATGCTATAAAATATACTAAATCAAATTCGACCAAAGGATTTCCTAACAAAAAACATAGTTAAGTGGAAATATATACATGTATAAAAAATGTTTTAGCTTAAAAGAAAATGTTGTTTATACTGTTTGCTAGGCTCGCCATTGTACAATTTCAAGGAATCATTCGCTAGTCGGTCGTCTTAGTACATGCTATTTTTACCTTCAAAGCTACGTACGGTTATTCTCCCTCTTGAAAAAAGTATCTAAGAAGTTTTTTTTTGCTAGAAAATGAGTGAATCCTGTACCTGTAGGTGGAAATACGTAGAGGAGTAACCATTGTTTGCTAACCGATAGGTCTAACAAAAACCATTAAAGGGCTTTATTAGGAATACAATGCAATAAGATGACACTCTGTAGTTACCAAACCGACTAAGGAGAACCAATTGATAGTTTTAATAATTTTTTCAGCGAGCAAACCCCCGTTACGAGTCGGCGTACTCGATTTACACGGAGATTGGGGACAGGTACGGCCAGATGGAGGCGTTACGTGGAATGGCCAAGTCGACCATTTTATCCGGCGATACTCAACAGGTTAGTATAATGTCATAGTTCAAAAGGTCCAGGTCATATCAAATGAAGTAAGGAACGTTTAGGTCAGTGTCGTTTCGGAAACATGCACTTGTAGGTCAATTAAAATAAGGATTGAAAAGGGGTATTTTCTGATTCAATATATAACAACAGATAATATCGATATTAGAACAAAATATACAAAACGAAGGTAAACTACGAGCAATAGAGACAATACATGGTTAGTGTCTTAAAATATAAGATGAACTTTGGCGAGGGTATAGAAAGACAAAAGTGCCGAGCCTTGAACTGGCAAGCAACTTTTGTCTTTCTGTTCCGAGCCAAAACACTGTTTATTGAAAGATACTGACCACGTAATCTATTTATCCTGCAACAAATATAAATATGTTTGCCTTTGAAACGTTGTTTCATTTGGAAGTAGGTCAGTCGAATTGACGCACGTGCCAGGATTCTAAAATACATCTATTTTCCTTCACTGCAGAATAAACCTTGGAAAAACACCAGGTGCTTCGGAAGCGTGAACGTCTTCTGCTAACTGCTGCGTAAGCAGCAATCTCATTGATGGTTGTAGCCATAACTTATATCTCTTACAGTGTTTAGCTGTTTCGACAACCTCCAAATACGTCATCGGCTCTGGGTTGTTTCGTTGTCACCTATGTGACCAATATTAAACACGATAGTAGCTCTTAAATTGACACATGTGCATCACGTGGAAAGTACATAGCAGGTTTACATCATATGTGTACACACCATCAACTGTGTGTGGCATTTGATTAATTGGCATTTAATATCGATGGCAAAGTGCATTAATCTAACACTTCCTGACTCCATATCTTATCAGATTCTTATGACGCACGGCACAATTTCGCTAGTACAATGTTACAACACTTACCAGCTACATACTTTATTGGCACTAAACATAAATGCGTCAGCAAAAGACACTGAACATAAATACGTCAGCAAAAAGACGATATACCTCTCAATTGACATTAAACACCATCACGACAGTACAAGGTTGGTATACCGATCAACTGACACTCAACACTATCACGTCAGTTCAATGATTGCATACCTATCAACTGACACTAAACAATACCACGACAGTACAAGGTTGGTATACCTATCAACTGACACTAACACTATCACGACAGTACAAGGTAGGTATACCTATCAACTGACACTAACACTATCACGACAGTACAAGGTTGGTATACCTATCAACTGACACTAACACTATCACGACAGTACACTAATGGTATACCTATCAACTGACACTAAACACTATCACGACAGTACAAGGTTGGTATACCTATCAACTGACACTAACACTATCACGACAGTACAAGGTTGGTATACCTATAAACTGACACTAACACTATCACGACAGTACAAGGTTGGTATACCTATCAACTGACACTAAACACTATCACGACAGTACAAGGTTGGTATACCTATCAACTGACACTAACACTATCACGACAGTACAAGGTTGGTATACCTATCAACTGACACTAACACTATCACGACAGTACAAGGTTGGTATACCTATCAACTGACACTAACACTATCACGACAGTACAAGGTTGGTATACCTATCAACTGACACTAACACTATCACGATCGTACAAGGTTGGTATACCTATCAACTGACACTAAACACTATCACGACAGTACAAGGTTGGTATACCTATCAACTGACACTAACACTATCACGACAGTACAAGGTTGGTATACCTATCAACTGACACTAACACTATCACGATCGTACAAGGTTGGTATACCTATCAACTGACACTAAACAATATCACGACAGTACAAGGTTGGTATACCTATCAACTGACACTCAACACTATCACGTCAGTACAAGGTTGGTATACCTATCAACTGACACTAACACTATCACGTCAGTACAAGGTTGGTATACCTATCAACTGACACTAAACACTATCACGACAGTACAAGGTTGGTATACCTATCAACTGACATTAAACACTATCACGACAGTGCACTGATGGTATATTTCTCAATCGACAGTTAACACTATGACGTCATTACAATGATGGCACACCTCTTCATTGACAGTTAACACTATGACGTCATTACAATGTAAGTATACCTCTCCATTGACAGTTAACACTATGACGCCATTACTATGAATGGCATACCTCACCATTGACAGTTAACACTATGACGTCTTTACAATGTATGTATACCTCTTCATTGACACTATGACGTCATTACAATGATGTTGTACCTCTCAATTGACACTAAACACTATTACGTCAGTACAATGTTTGTATAACTCTTCGCTGGCACTAACCCTGTCCCCTCAATAAGATGTTGGTATACCTCTCCCTTGTCGCCAAACACTATGACGTCAGTGCTATGGTAGTATAAAAATGTCTTCTCTGTACAATGTAGGTATGCCATTGATACCTTTGTATCATACTTTCTAAGGGTGGTTAACTCTGATATGTTATATCTAAATATCCTTACGCGCTGACGTACTTTTATTACTTAATGACTGCTTAAAGAAAATGTGTTTAAGGAAGTATTTTGATGATTTTATGACATGAAACATATGAATTATATATGTATATATATAGCTTAACGATAAACAGTTCGTTCCATATGTGTCCCGGAACATTATGAACTTGGCGTCTGATTCTTGTGCCATGGTCAACAGGTGCGTCATATCATCAGCTTGAATTGATTGATTAGACTTACGTCGATGGCATTTTAAAGTTAATAGAATGAATTGGTTTTTATCTGACCAGGCCTTGGAACTCTACCAGCGAGCTTTGGACCTATCAGAATCTATCGGGAACAAGGTAAGGACACCAATCACCCGAGATTAGTGATAATTGAAAATCAATCTAACAGGTGACCTGAGGTATAGAATTATTATTCACACTTTCTTCTTCCACCACGATAACGTAGCTGTGAATGTTTGTATTTACACTGCTCTAAGATTAACTAATATTTCAGCTGGCTTTCACATTTCCCTGACATTATCCATAGATTAAATAATGTTTCATCTCATTTATCAATTGATATGTTCAATCGAATGGCTTGATTGCGACTCATTGATATGCAAATAAGCAATCGCATTTATTCTGAATTTATTGACCAAATTTGGATTTAAAATTTCTAACTGGGACACATTTTAAGTTTATTTAATGCAGCATATATAAGTTGTTAAGTTCAAAAGCTCTTCAAATGTCACTAGTTTCATTCAGTACATTAAAGCGAGTGAAAAGCGTGGATTTAGGGCAACGAAAACGATACAATACTTTATAGAACCGGGATATCTTCGTTAAAAGCAGACTTAGGGAAATCCAAATACATGAAAAAACAATATAAAGACATAATCACATAATCATGCGTTTACTTGCTTAATCTTCATGGAAAATATACTTCACGGAATACATGTGCGTCCTTGAATATGTTGGGTTGAATTGTGGTGCATACCATCATGATAAATATGACAGGAGCAGCAGATTTCACTTCCTGGTTATGTAAGGGGTTTTAACCTGCATTTTGTTTTGATAAAAGCATAAGCATATAAGCATACACACAAGAATACTTATTGAGTTGTAAGACTAGAAAGCAACATGTTTTATACGGTAATCTACGATACCACGAAACTGTTTTGATAGCTAGAATCAATGAAATAAAGTATCCACGAACATTTCATGTTATACAGCATTAAGCATACAAAATCACTATTTTCGATTGAGGACGAAGTCTATGAGATATGACTGAGAAGTTCGTTTTGTCAAGCTGTGCCGTTGATAGTTTTGATAAATGCGACTATGTGTTACAGTTTGGGACCATGCAGTGTAGCGTTGCGCTAGCCAATCTCTACAGCGAAGATGGAAATACAGCTATGGCCAACACTTACCACAGCGCCACAAGAACCCTAGCAGGGAATATGGAACTTTTCTGTGGTGTATGTGGCGAGACAATGGGTCAAATACCGGAAGAGTTATATCCCTTGCCATGCGGCCATTTGATTCATAACAGGTAAACCTGTGATATGCACATAAATACATGGATTACTTGTACAAATATAAATGCACAGTCAGATCCTCATATGAGTTTCAATTATGAGAAATCTGAATCTGAATTTTAATTTTATTTCAGGTGTGGACCCCACCTGGCGCGCTACACCTGGGGAAGGAAAGGCACACGGCGACCTTGTCCATCATGTCGTGTCAAATCTTCGGGTAATCCTATATTGGAGTTATAGTGGATATGTTTCCATAGTTGTATACAGACAGATATCGCCTGAACAGTATTTCATTACTGGACCCTATTTTATCCAATGGAAAATTACTGAATAAATTATATATTTTTTCATATGTATAAATGAATAAGTATAGTGAACATGACTATTGCATGCGATCTGTAGAAAATAGTTTTCTATAGATTATCTGTTGTGATTACAAATTTATCTCAATAGACTATCCTTATCTATAAAGAAATATATTCAAAATTACAAATATTTTCACGTAGCCATATCATACAACATACTCGAATGTGTATATGATAATGCTTGATAATGTTCGAGCATCAGCAATAACATATTTTAGATTATTATCAAGTCGAATTATTATTGAAAAATGACAGGAAAAAAATTATAGGTGCATTGATTCTAATCATCTGTAGAATCTCTAATGAATTCCCGTTGAATTTGGCACATAGAGAGGTCCTCCAACGAGTGTCGGTTACATATTTTTATAATACACAAACCCATGTCACAAGTGCAAATTTTCTAGCAGACTGCTATGAATTATAGATTATTTCTATCACAGTAGTTCCAATTCATAGCATGTGAAAGGTAACAAGTCTACATGTATTATATATATACATTTTTCATTTACATGTCTGAAATGAATATCTCGTCACGAAGTAAAAGATGAATAATAAATATAGCGCCATCGACAAGGATAATAGATAATGTAACAAACTTACAGTAGAATAACTAAATGGCATTGTTCTTTCTAATACGAATTATTTTGAATACTAATCTGAAGGACCAACACCTGATTTCCGTATATTACCTCATTCATTTAGCACGCACATTTAATTCAAATAACTGTCGTATTTTCGTCAAAAAAAAGTATGTCTGCTGCAAATACATTATTTTGATGACTTTGGCATGAATACAGTGTACCAAAGTAATTATAGGTATACAGGATTATATATTTGCTGTAAATTGATGCAAAATCACCGATATCAACACTTACACATACGAAAATCAACAATATACCTATAATGTATCCATGTACAGATATACAGTGTATATATATATATAGAACGATTGGTGTAAAACATTCCATACTGACGAATCTCAGTGTTCCCACAGTTGACGTTGTCATGTATTCCCGATGTTTTGTGAAGACCTATTAATGTCTAAGAAATTACTCTTACATGAATCAAAGAAATGTATTATATATATGATAAATCAATGTTGAAATGTATATTTTATGTAAAATGGTATAATAAAAATACATTATTTTCAATTGCCGCTTATGTTGTTTATCTTAATTTGTCAATTCCTTGGCCATTTGGTCCTAATTGAAATTGCTTTGCTTGATGACTATTGGGCATATTTGGACACTTTTCTCAAAACAATCTTTTTTAACATTTCGCCGTTGACTTCAGTCACAAAATTTCAATACATTCAGTAGTCTTAGAGGGTAAGAAAATGAAACAATTAGATGTCTTTTTTTTTTTAAATTTTCATTTGGTTGCTAGGTTGCCTATTTAAATGTGTATAATTAAGTTCTTGGTTAAACAAAACAGTTTTCACAAAACACAACATAAGAAAATATATAAATAATTTAATGATTCTGCATTGACATCCAACATGATATATACTTAACATTCCGTCAAACAAGTATACGTTTGCATAGAATGAAGATAATATAAGAAAAATGATTTGAGACATATTGCGTTTGAGCACTCTTTTATGGCAATTGTGGCCGACAGTTTTAGAAGTTTTATAAAATTGTCCAGCACCATTACGACTCACTCATAAAAGTTTTAACTTTACTGTTTATTCTATCTCTTCTATCCTCATTAATGCCCATTTTAATGTCCATCACATGTTTTCTTTGATCTGCAATTGTCATAGGACTCCTTGACTGAGAAAGGTGAGATTTCCATTCATTCGCTGATAGAGTTGGACGTCGTTGATTTAGAATGTCCATTATTCCAGCATTTTTGTTTATTGCCGTACTTGCAAAGGTGGGTGCCGTTTTGTCATTCGGATCTCTTGACGGTTTTTTATGTACAGAGTACATTTTGCGAGCAATAGCTTTCTTATCGAACACGTGTTGACTGTTAAATTGACCTATTTCATGTTGTCGTACGCTTTCTCTCCTTGCCATTGGATGACGTTCCGCATTTATGTTTGCGCGGAGCAGTTTTTTAGTTATAGCTGAAGTGTCTGTCATCCATGTGTGGTTTGACCTTGGGGTCGATGCACGACTACATGACGTCCACGACTCATTGTCGTCGCCAGGTATGCTGGGGACCTCATCAAAATCACCGTCTCCTCTAAGCGACGTGATAAATGTCCTCGCCTTAGCGGGACTACTTTGTGGACGTGTTGAGGACGACACTTCACTTGCTTTTTCGCTAAGGTCTGATAAAACCAACGGTTTGACACGAGAACGCTCTGCAGCTGATTGTGGACGTTGGAACCTACGTCTTTTGCGACTAACGATTCTTTCACCGTACAAAAAACAAGGTGCACCTTCTGGTTTCTCATATTCCTCTTCAGAGTCTGGACCAAGTCCTTCTGGACTCTGACCACTACAGGCGTTGATGTAGTCCAAGGTCACCGATATCAGTCTGATATCCTGGTTTGTGACCTGAATTTGGCGCTTCCTCTCTTTATCCAGAAGATTAAGACGTCCATGCAATTTTGCATTCTCTATATTGTTGATTCGGTATGCTCTCTGTACCCTTGAGGAGTTATAACTAGGGTGTTCTAACGCAGACATAGTGTCGTTGGATTATTCTCAAGTCATCAGAGATCACACAGATAGAATAAGGATCTCATAACCAATCAGCAAGCTATCTGAAATATATATAAACAGGGATAATATAGCAAATATGATTAGTTAAAATGTGTAATTATTAAAGAAGACTGCTGAACGCTAATCACAAACAAATTCGAATTTTATAAGATTTCCAATCCCTAGATGGTCTTTCTAGTTCATCTTCCAGGGCGCCGGCGATCAGTCCAGTACAGTGCACTACAATTGTTTTCAGTTAGAGAGCGAGTTTGTTTATAAGTAAATTATTTATAATACTGTATTTTTACACTAGTATGCCACGTGAAATGCATCCTTATAAATAATCTATACAACCGGGTCCTTGAGCTTTGGCAAAACATATCACCAATATTGCTATCGACTTTACAACATGAAGAATTATCTAGTTAGAACAATAGAATAAGCAATTAAATGAAATCATACAATATATATGTTTTATCATATCATTTATAAAGCTAGCTTGTTTTTGCGATGTTGGCATCATTATGCAAGGCTACGTTTTGTTTATTAATACAAAAGAAAGCTAAAATTGCCCTGCTTTACAATGTGCAATATATAATAGGATTAAGTTATTTACTGCTTTGTAATAACTTCCAAACACAGTACATTAGTTACGTAAGGTAACAGTATTGATTCGCCAGCATAATGACAAGTCTTCATTGTATTTCAACCATTTCTTGTTATCCAACCGCAAAAAGTAGCCTTATACATTGTATAGCCATCCGTCATTAGTCAGCTCGAGCGGAAAATGTGGCTCAATAGACCTAACGAATGAATACGAAGGCAGGTGATTAGAGCAGTTTTTGTATCGAATATAAAATTGGAATTTCAAATGGTTTTTGCATCGATTCGGGAAATGAAATAATCGTTATTACCAGATAAACGTGAGAATGGTATAACAATAGAAGATGTGTTATTTATTAACCTGTAAAACAACATTGATTTTATTGGATATAATTAGAAGCAGTATATAGATCCATATTCTTATGAAAATATTGTAAACGTATTTATCTGGCGAACTCAAATACAAGCGTGTTGATGAAATGGCGCATTCACAACATTTATCCTAGAAAATGAAATACTGGATTGACAATTTAGCGGAATGTTTTCATAGCAAAGGAGCTAGCACTAAATGGGATACCACCAAATATAGGCTTACAGTTAGTTTATATATTGGTGTTTCTCCTTTCTTTCCCTTTTTGTATTAAGGAAAGATTTCGATAGCCGGATTGAACACAGAACTTTGTCAATTTATGGCTAATTCATGTTCCGGATATTATTACATCGTTTCAAACTAAGATATAGCGATTTTATGATAGACGGATTATTTTAGACCTCATAAAACCCGATAAGAAAATAAGGATACAATTCCACTGCCTCACCTTCCATCTCTGGGGGATTTAAATGGATCGAGTCCCACTGTTACCCGATGAATGCTGGTTTTAAAAATCCCATTAACGACTACAAGGGAATATTGATACCAGTGATGGATAGCCGTGATACCTGTAGTACAGATTACATGCTACATTAGCTTTTATAGATAGAAATGGATAAAACGGGTGTTGTTAATCTCTTTTTCACTGTGAACTCGTGTATTGAAGACTTCATAAACATGCAAGACAAGCCTTTCTTTAACATAAAGTTATGATGATAAGCCATGTTGTATATATATTCAGATCGTCGAGAAAATCCATTTGTACACTTATATGTTTCTTTGTTCAACTACCTAGTACCTTTATAAGGATATTACGCCAGGAATTTGAAGAAGGGGATACATTCTTCGATTTTATAAATGTACTTTGAATAAGTTATTTTGCATTATTTTATATGGGTCTATTTAAAAGTGAAGTTGACAGAAAATTACCATGTATACGTACATTCAGTTAATTTCTTCGTACGTGTATTTCAAATCAGTTATATGTGATAATAGATCTTGTTATAGTGTAAGAACAAATCCTCGCAGATACTATTTACTATCATAACTTGCATAACTATAATGCAATACATATTGGTGACAAAAACATGGAATTAATTAAGAAGCAACATAAGCACACTATTTTCCTCATTTGCATTATTCACGTAAGGCCCAGGTTTATAACAAGACTTATATCAAAATACCTATTGGATTATTTGGATATGCGTTTGCAATAACGTCATGATAGGCATGTTCTAGGTTAGTTATATATTACTATTTGATCAGTACAAGGAAAAGGCGTAAATAATATCATTGTTAGGTTTACAAACATGTGGTGATCACGTGATCAACTTTATCGTGATTGATCACATAGGTAAAGGGTAGCTGTATCAATAATAAATATTGAACGAAGAAATAATCTAATAAAAAATATAGATATTGGCTTGTACGGTATCGCGATAGACAGACCCTGTCACCAAATCACAAGAGTAACATAGCAACCACTGATAAACAATGCAGGATCAAATTCCACATTTCAAAGAAATATATTAAGACGTATAAGTAAAAACGAAAACGAGTTTTTAATGATATTATGAAGTATTTACTTTTCTGACAGATGAAAAATTACGTCATTCACATCAATCAATTTCACACTTTACAGCCTTATACTAATGTATGCTAGGTCAATTGATTTAGCACGGCGTCTGTTGTATGGAAATGCGTTGCATTTCATCTGATCAGTGATAAGGTATTTCAATAGAGACTAAACATTCATCAAATGTATTTGAAAAAAGATGAAGAAACGCGTCTAAAACAGAAAATCGACACTCGAACAAAGGTAAATCAATGTTACCTGGGCTTACTAATTGACTTTACCTGCTGTTTACGTTTGATACACGTGAAACACTTAATCTCGTTCCCGGGTGTACGATTTATACAATTGATAGCTAGCCGTCTATATACGGTATACGACGTATTTGTGGACATTGTGAAATCAATGAAACTCACTACTTCCATATGTACTTTTCTAGTTTGAATAGTTTTTTTGTTCTTCATGTTGATCCCTTGTAACTCAGTACTGATACAGTATTTATAGAGCTTCGCCTAGCATTGATTCATTAGGCTGTAGGTCTAAATAAGATGGTAGTTGTTCCATCTTAGCTAACAGCATTACAAGAATTTTACTTTGATCCAGGTAGCAGAAAATCGAATAAGTTAATTAAAATTTAGCGCTCTTGCGGAAAAATAACTCTTGGTTCACCACCATTCGATGTGCTCATAAAGTAACATGTGTGTTTGGTTATTACAGAACAAATTAAAAAAAGTAATAAATATGTAGGTAATTAAAGTTCTACCCCTACATCGATCGTTTAATGGAAATTAATAGATCCGGTATATGTACCTAGAAAGAATTTAATATGACGGTTAAGTAATTTCACCAAGATTTATTTAAATATAATACAGGTTTGAGGTTTTCAGACATGTGAACCATGAGTACCACTCGGTTTACCTGTTTATAATCGAAATGTGTTTATCAATTCCTAAATAAAAAAAAATGAAAGAAAAGAACATTTCATAATAATGTGGTGTTCTTATTAAAAGTATCTGAAAATAATGCGTGTGTAATTATTCAAGATCGAAGACGGAATATGGAAATGCGTTTGCATATAAGGTTGAATTGCACACAACGAACCTCTTTACATCAATGCTAGAACCTACATGCTTCATACATATTGTACAAATCGAAAACGTGTAAAGCTGGTATGAGCTATACTGTATATAAATCTTACCTGCATACAATAGACCTATCCAAAGTTGGAGTAGCTGCCGACTGAAATACAATGGATAATCACTATATTGCCGCTGTAGTATACACGTGTGATACAACACCTTCACTCTACTGTGGCATGCCTACCTGTTACCATAGTGTATACCTGTACCTATGTCTCCACACACAAGCACACACCTGTTTATATATCACCTGTATCCGTAGTCTGTCTCCACACGAGCCAGCTACGGCCAAGTGTCGTAGTGGCGATAAGGCAGACAGGACTACCGTGTCCAATGGTAGGACCACTTCACATGTGTTAGGTTACTGTAAGCTATTAAATATGAATAACCTATCATCCACTCGTATCAGTGTGGTCGACTTTACCATAGGTACACTGGGTGATGTTTGCAAGTGCGCGAGTAAACTTTTAAGTGGACTTTTATCGAACACGAACTTGCTCTTGTCTCATAATAAATTTCAACTTAATGTCACACAAAACGGTACTCAGATCCTAATCTCTTCCGAAAATAAATATCCCGGTCAATATACTTTTTTCTCGTGAAGTCTATCTGTACCAATAAATTTCGTCGATAAGTTCTGTAGTACGATACATCAGCTATTCCTTCTATTTCCTATCCATAAACATTTACGACACTCTAGGGTAACTAAGATATCCCGGGCTTGTTGGAGTCCTGGGAGACAATAGGGTACAGAGATACGACACGGATGCCACTCAGGAGAATAGTATATTATAGACAGTTTCTGTAAGGAATGTACAAATCCCGCAGAGGTGAATATCACCTTTAAAAGAGCAGAATCGTGAATATAAAAATCAATCCTATAGAAGTTTACTTTTTCTAGTGTGTGGTTCGTATGGCCAAAAATTCCAGATGGGAAGTCGGGAGAATCAAATGTGTCTAACAAATAACATTTCCTAATATCTCCATATATCATGTACAGAAGCATATTTCTTGAATATGTCTGTATTATGTACAAACAAATGTCAGTAACTTACTCAATTCACCCAAAACGTTATTGGGCGAGTTTGTCATCCCATACACATCGTTAATTATTATAATCACTTCTTACGCCTCATAGCATGTAATTGTCACCCATAAAAATGCAAAAAATGCTTAGCATTACATATTTATATATGCATGTATAAAGTGCAAATTGTTTATTTGATTAGATTATTATTGTGATGTTTTAACACACCTAGACTTTTGAATGTATATAAATCCCCGCGACTACGTCTAATTAGTTGCGTGTTTTGATAACGACTATTTTGAGAAAAGAGACGAAAGCCCGATCAAATCCGTGATAAAAATTTCAACCTTCATTATACATAATATTAATGGATAAGTGTCACTCGTACGAATGCCTTAAATAAATAGCATTACATAGATTTATGAATTTAATTCAACAGTATAAGCACTTGTGTAACTTCATTATGTAAATATATGCAGATATCGACCAAAAAGCAAATAAGTTTAAAAGCGAGAACAAGAGGCTAAACAGATTATCATCAAAGTTTAATGTGAGAACATAGTGATTTTACTATCTTTATAGAAATGATTTGAATCGTAAATAAGTATCCTCAAAGCAAAAATATACACTTCACAAGTCTCAACACCCCATGTCATATCATATCCCGCCACCACAGCGAATGATAAATGTATGGATTGTAAGGTAGTTGTTATTGAAAAAGACATTTAATTTATCTTGAATGCTATCTTATATATATCTACAACATTCTGTACCCACAATAGGATGTTCTCACATTCCGATAACCACACAATAGCCTCTGGGATCCATTTATCACCGACATCATAACTTACAAACACGATAGGGTAACCATTGCGCTTAGTATTTTTCATATGTATAAAAGTGAAAACAAATAATAAACATCGTGGGAATTAAAGTAGTTGTTCTCTAATAAAATTGATAAAGTTTCTGTGATAACTTTCCAAAATATTCAATTTCAAAATTTCAATTTTCGTTTCAAAGAGCTAATGATGATTAGTATGTATAGCGGTCTTTATGACAGCCAGTGACAGTTAGCACATGGCCATGGTTCTGCAGACAGACGATATACTATTGATCAAAGTGTTGTCAGTTATACATATAAATACCTTTGTTGTCCCAAAACCCACCTGGATATACAACTGTATACCCAGAACAATAGGTTTTAATAATAGTTTACTGAACATCTCATAAAGGGAAGCCAACAGAAGCTCCAATCCAGAATGCTCGTTATAAAAACGTTTTCCCACCTATTTTCTTTTAAATCAAAGAAACTGTTATAGGTATATAGCTACATATAAGTAGGTAATAGTTTGTTAAATAGGGTACTAGGTATGAAGAAAAATGCTAGTCTGATTGATTTCCTTTCCGACGCCTGAGTGATGGCAAATGTAAACAAAGGCCAATACACCACGGCCAACAATCTATTGAAAGATTGCGGCCGAAATAAAATCAACATATTGACATAGTATTGAGTCAAACATTTACCATATATGTTTGTCAATCTGAATTGTATTTACCCACTCCATATTTGATTACAAAGTATCCGATTAATCAATAGATTGTATTGTTGTATCAGAGCTAAAAGAGGTAAAGGGTTTGAAATTGGACTGTTATTTTTCATACATTTATCTATAATAAAGCTGTTTATTTAAAGAATGGGTTCAATTAACAATGAGACAATATTTATCAATTCCTTTCAGTACATCTACATACACTTATTACGATACACACCACATGCGGTCTTTTAATGCCATTTCATGCTTTTAAAATGAAATTGTTTACAATCGAACAATAACAACCCAGACATATTTAGATCGCATGTTTGTCCGGAATGATAGCAATGGACAAAATGTAAGTTATGACTTCCAAATAACCAATATTTTGACAGGTAAAATCGACAAAATTTCTTTCGACAATTCAAATTACGACATTCGTTGACGGAATTGATTTCTTTATCCTGATTTTGTTTCATAATTTTTTAAACTTAAAAAAAAGTTAAACCTTGAGATGCCTGGCTAAATTTAAAACACAGGGTATATGTGCTTTGTACGCCGACACAGACAACTCTGTACGATAATAGACTATCCCCGGTACGTATGTTGTATTACTTGATTTAAATACTGTATACAGATCTGTATCTATCCTATTTGTTTTCTGTGATATATAACCCGATGGTGATTTATAATCATCGCAGAGAATCGTAATAAAAGCTGAAATATAGCCGCGATATACCGGCTAAGTACCCATACTGTCTACAACAGGTAACACTCTTCTTTATTTGTTCTGTTTGTGTGTCAAATACAAAAAAAACCCGCTGTTTTAGTACCGTGTAAAATTAGATGTAAAGAACATTGATGAAGTCACCTCTAAATGGCTAAAGCATTTAAGGGATATCAAAACCTGGCAAATAGAGAGTTGTTGTATTCTGTGTGGTTATAACATATGAAAGATTATCGTATAATATTTTGTTTAGTTATATGAACTTTTAATCTAAGAGCAAGTGTGTAAATCATTAATGTGTGCTAAGTAATCTGTCTTATGTCTACACACGTCAGTAGATTAAACCTTCCTAAACTTCCTAATCTCATAGGAATCTATAATAAATCATATTGTTGTAGTCAACTCAACACTAACAGCTCAGGCACTGAGTCATGGTCGATATAACACCATATTAACCATTTACAGGTCTGCGAGGGATTGTAGCATTTGTCATTGTGAGGGGATATCGAACCAAAACAACGAAAAATACCGATAATAAAACCGTAATTCTAACTTTTATCGATAAAACGAGGATAAATACGAATATGAAATACATATCAATGTAGCTTGATGTCCTCGAAAAGTACACGGCGAGCAAGACCAGGCGTCCCGGAAGGTTGTTTCTACGTTATAGGAGGACGGTCTCAAACTATATATTTACGTGTTAATTTTCTTGTCAGTTGTAATATGTCACAAGTGTTTAATGGCCTTAAGGAGATCTAATAGTGTCGAGTGGAAACATGCCCAAAGTATGATTATAAAAATTACTTAGATGTAAGTAATCGGACATGTCCTCAATTTCTGTTAAGATTTCCCGGTCGAAACAAAAGTAATCAATCTGCGATTACGGCATTTTTTTTTTTAAACTAATAGGATTTTGTTATTATTATCGTGACGACAATACTTGACTGATGCCAAGTCATAATTCGGCTATTTGGCTTCTTTTCTAAGTAAACAACTACTGTAGGAAAGCAGAAATATAATTACTAAATGTATGCATTGTTTACATTTCAGCAAAATGCGGAACTGAAAAACAAGGATAGCCTACAGGAGTCTGCGTCTGATCAGTATTTATAGAAAAAAATATAAGTCCATACTCCTACTATGTTGATATTCTTCTGTAAATACTAACCAGAAGCAGACGCCTGTGGATTGACACTGGAAATGAAGCTGGCACCTCTATGGTTCCATAGCGGTAGATATCATGGCAGCACTTTCACTTTCTTCTGTTTTAAGGTTAAGCTAAGAAAATAATTTCGGACAAGTTTGTTCTTAAACAAATCCACATATATATTTTTTTTCTAATCAAAGTCGCCTCTATTCTATAAAAATAGGGCAAATAAAGCAGCGTTGTTTATGAAAGGTCGATCAAAATAATTATTAGCTAAACAATATTTAATTAGCTCGGTATAAATGAATACATTTTAACTCCATTAGGTACATGTATGTGATATACAGTCAGTCTAAGTATGACGAGCCTTGCATATATATGTATTACCCAGAGTAAAGTTCAGTCCAAATCTATGAAACTTAATTACTGACTTTAGATAGGCTGAAAGTGATATCTGATTTATGATTAAGCTAACAACGATTTAAGTATAATGCTCTTTTATATGAATCCATAGAAGTCATCGTAGCAGGCAACTGGGTTTTCTTTTAAGGATTTGTCTTCCTGATACAACGGAATTGGGGTTTATAGCCATTTTGAATCTTATATCCCTGTATGACATTATTTTATTGGTGACCAAAAACGGAACAATGACGGTTGACAAAAACACAAATGACGTCCTTCTGATACACCGATAGATGTTTGATATAAGCTAGAAGATTTTATGATACATGTGTTATATCCGGTATGGATTTAAATGGGTTTTTTTCTCTCTAAAAGATAGCAATGACGCCGATTTTTAATGTACAATGTCATTTAAACATTAAACTCTTATACAGAATAAATTCAAAATTATCTGTTAATACATGAAAGATGATATTGATAGGCATTCTCTGCTCGTTATATCGTAGTAAGTATATATATATATAAAGTCTTGATTATAGATGTCATATAAGAAAAAGCCTACATATTGAAAATACATGGTTTATATACAAGTATGTACATTTCAATGAAACAACATAACTTTATCGATTTCTGATGGAGAGAAAATAACATACCTGATTTCGTTCGAGACAAAAACTCGTCCCAGCACAACACCTTCTTCACTTCCCACTGCCACTCAACAAGCTTTGGTGTGGTTGTCAAAAGAACGCACTTCAATATATAAATATGTGCCAAACTCGCATGTCTGAGTCGGCATTGCCCTCTACATGTTTAATCAATTCAATCCTAAGATTGAAATCCGATTTATGGCTGAATAAGGCTAAGTTGACGGGTTCGACGTAATTCACTTACGTTTCTTATACATATAATTCTACACTAGTCATAACGTTTACTTTGACACCGCATTACGCATATTAAACAAGCCAAGCCCTGCTGTTTCCATACAAACCTAACAGCTCTCGTATAGTTTAATTGACGGTGAACTATATGTCTGTCTTTTGTCAGGTTTTTTGATTAAATTCTTACGACAGACAAATGTGCCCTCTACAGATGTAAAACAAAGCGGAACTCTATGTACAATTCAAACATTATCTCGGTTCTATGTTACAGTGAAAAACAAATAAAACCAGGCATTCTTTTTTATATCAAACATTGAAATACTTTTGTATCGTCTCCTGGATTTCATTGTGAAATAGATTTGAACAAGTCACCGTGTACTTTACGTCAAGATTATAACAGCGGGGGTATTTTATCAAACGGGTGAAATTTAAACCGCAAAATGTCGCTTAAACCCACATCGTCGCCAGACTACAGGTGAATGATTACGTGATGGGCAAACATTCAGCTCGCGCTCTTGTGACTTGTGTGGGGCAATTCTAATGCAAATTCATATTAAAATACTATCAATCATTTTAGATTCCAGTATATATATGTATGTGCATTCGGTTATCCTCTTGGGCTTTTGCTGGATTTATAAAGTACATGTGCAAATGCGTTCTACTGAAAGCATTGATTAATATTGTTATCAATCATTCCTATATAACTTCATTTATGACATAAATACAGTGTATACGGTTTGAAGTTTTAATAAATACGGTGTCAACATTCTTCGAGCATTACCAGTGCAGAACATACTTCAGCATTCATAGACAGAGTTTGTGTCACAAAGTAAATAAAAACGTTGTTGCTAAAATTTATTGTAGATGGTCCTACATTCTATTTCAGCTTTAATCTAAAGCTACTTTTGCAATATGAATTAAATGAAAACATCAATCAAAGCCATGTGCAGATTTGATTTGGTTCGTAAAGGTGATTTTTCCTAATTTAGTAATATACTGTTACTTTGCCACATAATACAATTTGACACTTCACATATTTTGTTATGAGTGTCTGAGAGACTAGTTCATGTATAATGTGGGGACACGTACATGCTTGTCATCTCAATAATACCAGAGACCTATATATACTAAATATTAGTATATAGGTCTCTGATAATACACTGTCCGTTTCCTTATGAACTGTTTAAGGTACTTCGAGTTACCTCCCTTGTCAGACAGTAGAGCACGGTTAGAAAATCGCTGTTAGAATATAAAATGACAAGCTGTATTAACATATGGTATCGTCCACGTAAAACTCTTTGGGACTATCAACATGTAATTATTATTTCAATAACAAAATACAAAGTTACGATGGCCGACAAGAGCCCGGCAAAATGAAATGAAAAAACTGTAACACTTTTTTTCATGGAACAGTTTTCTCACATCTTTTTGTACCTAGACTCTAGTACGGTACAGAAAAATGTGAAAGCAGAGTTGAAATGAGTCAGTCACTTTTATATCTTTATTTTAACCAAAAAGCGGCCGAAAACAGCCACGGTACAGAAACATATCACAAATGACTCCTAGATAAAGCTGTTATCACATAGTCTGCCAATTAATATCCCGGAATGTCTGACTACTGGATAATCCAATCGTCATGTATATTGATGTGGGGCCTGCAAAATAATCAGTTGTCTATTTTAACTTTTAAATGACTTTTCATTTTAAAAATAACGCCTTTCCAGTGACGAATTATCTGTACTTACATTGTCAATATCGATATTCTGTCGGATATTCTGTCATACTCGTGAAATATATGTTATATTAAACGGGAAACCATTCTATATATTTCACTAGCAAAAATGCAAAAACTAATAAAACTTATATACAAAAAGATATGAATAATCTGTGCCATTGAAGAAAACTTAGAGTTAGGCCTACAGTTTTTTCATTTCATTTTGCCAGGCTCTTGTTGGTACAATGTGTCGAGCCGTTTAAATTGTGTTTTCATACCTGTATCTTTCATGTATTTTAATACATTTTGATGAATAAATCTCGAATCGGTGGTCTGGTACACCCCTTGTGTTAGGCTACTTTTTGTAACAGGTAGGCTACAGTATAGCCCGTTCGGAGGTCCTGCGTTCGATTCCCGATCCGGTTCAGGTGATTGCATTCAATGCTTGAACCGTCAGAATGAAAATCAGAAATACTTTTGAAATTGATGGTTTGTATTTTAATTTCCTTTTTAAACGAAAATTTAGAAAATTTTAATAACAAAATATATATAAATGTTGTATTTTCCGGATGTATGTTTCTCATAATAGTGTTGACTCAATACGACTTGCGCGCCCATCTTCAACTTCCGGCAAACGTCGTCCAACGTGCGTGCCCAACACCGGTTTTTTGACTGTTTTCTTTTTTGTGCACACAGCACGGCTGCGGTTACGTTCAGGACTTCGCTTTAAACAGGTTTGTTAATCGGAACTGTTGTGTCATATTGTAAAAACCTGATGATATACTTCTGATAAGATTACAAACATAATAGTCGCCAGCTAAGACAAAGCACCCCCCCCCCCCCCCCCCCAAACACACATCCTTTTCACATAGGCTAATCACGACGACATGTACATATACTGATATAGACACTTAGTCTATAGCTACATTTTCAGATGGGCACTTTTTCTGTAGCTAGCTTATTTTCAACATAGTTAAGTATCCTTCACTAGTACAATTGGCTATAAATAAACGAAGGAGTGGGGGAGCTGCGGCTGGGTTTCGGGATTTTTAGTAACCTATGACATCATTTAACAACCAAAACACTATAAAATCAAATATTCATATACATTCTGAAACCTTTATAAAAATTGGGATTATCGATGTAAATCTATTCATAGTGTTGTGGTTGTTAACTGATGTAACATGCTGCTCAAAATCCAGAAATCAGAGACGGGTGATATACACGTCTCTGCCGAAACTTACTACTTAGCCCACAGGGGCATGTATAGTCAGTAAGTATTGTATTAAAAAATAACCAAAAATACCTATATGCAACAGAGCGCAGGATTAATTAAATTTAAATCACTGCCTCCGCTAGGGATCGAACCCGGTACCTCTGGCTTATAATTACTAGTCTTACCCTCAACCGATCGAGCTAAAGAGATCTCTCTAGCCGAGCGGTTTATTGCGGCAAGTATTTACCAGGGTTACATATATATATTGACATATATTGGTATTTCTGGCTATTTTTAATATAAGACTAGACATGCCTATGAGAACTGCAGCAGTGCCTATGATTACTGTTGCTTATTGCACGTTCAATTATGATATCGATATATCCGTCTATATAACTTGTTCTTATAATGGCAGATTTAGAATATTCTATAAAAAGTTGAGTTTTCAACAAAATGCACATGCAGGGCTTTTTCTCACTGGTTTAGGATGGGACTTTTTGTCTCATTTTGGGAAGAAAATTGGTGAATTGGGAAAGATTTTTCATTGAGTAAACTGCAAATTTTTGGGAATATGGCTTAAATATGAAATGATTTCAATTGGGAATCAATGGGGCCCATAAACGGCCCCAAATTAAAAAGCCCTCAGAAAAGGCACTGACATGGCATACAATAAACATTTTGATTAGTTAAAATATAAAATATTGTTCAATCAAATCCCTAGTCCTATTTTGACAGCATAGACTAGTAGTGTACTATATTTGAAAGTTAAAACCATGATCACCAAATTGATCATAGCTATGGATTAATACATTTTGTTTTTTTTATTCATTTTAGAGGAAATGGATATCCGGCCAAATCAAACCATTTACATCAACAATCTGAATGAAAAAATCAAGAAAGATGGTAAGTATCAAAAAGGAAGTTATGCTGATTGTTTAATTGCCTAGAAATCTGCAGTTCCTTGATAAACAAAGTAAATTATGTTTTGTATACATGTATGATTTTAACTAAAAGTAGTGTATTTGGTCATTCACTATTTATACTTTATTTTACAATTTTTTCAGACCTGAAGAAATCCCTCTATGCTATTTTCTCCCAGTTTGGACAAATCCTGGATATTGTAGCCATGAAGACACTGAAGATGCGAGGACAAGCGTTTGTTATATTTAAGGATATAAGCAGTGCCACCAATGCTATAAGATCAATGCAGGGATTCCCTTTCTATGACAAACCAATGGTAAAATTTATGATGATATGGTTGTACTGCCCGGTGCTCTGATAGCTTGGTGGTGTCGTTAAGACTGTTCGACGCTTTAAGCTAGGTGGTATGACAAACAGTGATTACTGTAGCAATGGTACAAAAGTGTTCATTAACTGTGTTATTGGAATTGTTTTGAAAGAAATCTTAAGTTTCTGAAACAACTAAGAATGCTGGTAAACGGGCACACTTGTTTTTGGTTTGCTACCTAAGATGTATTATGCAAAGTAGAACATCACAAATTAAAAAGCTACTGGATATTTACAATATACATAGTACATTTAATTGAATATTGTTTTGATAAGTTACTGCTGGTCTGTATTTAAACATAATCTATTTGCAATGTACGGTTTAAATTTTACACTTGTTTGTAGAGAAGGAAAAAATCACAAGCTTTCTAAAGAAAACAAATGTCAGACAGTGTGTTAACAGTTGATAAAATATTTATATTTTCTTGCAGAGGATTCAATATTCTAAGAAGGACTCCGACATCATTGCTAAAATAAAGGGCACGTTTGTTGAGCGCCCCAAAAGAAAGAAGGAAGAAGAAGGTGATGTAGCAAAGAAATCCAAGAAAAAGAGTGCTGCTCAAAAGTAAGCTTTCATAAATTTGTGGTTTTCCTTTTTTTGTTGAAATCATGTTGATAAAGATTTAAGTTGTAAATTGACCTTGAATTTTATTTTGCATTTAAAGAGAAAATAATTGATTTTGAAATTTTCTCTTTCATATTTAGTGTTGGTACAATCTGATAACTTTGTAGTAGTTCTTATTATGATTACTACCTACATTAATGTGTTATTGAATTTCCTTTGCTGAAGACCATTTCCTTAAGATTCATTAGTACTTGTCAACAGAAACTTCAGAGTTTGTTAGTGTGTATGGTACTGGATTAACATACATGTTTTCTGTGTTTTGATAGACAAGCTGCTGCCCCTGTTATGGCTCAAGTACAACCTGTTGCACAGATGGCTCCACAAGTACAACCAGGTAAGAATTTAATGATAGATTTGATTCTGTGTTACCGTAGAATTGGCCAGGTCTCTGCTTACTCTAGGCATAAAAATCCTTTAGCAAAAGTTGCTAAAATACCTTTTTTCTCTTTAGCAAATAAGAAATGGTTTTAGCAAGACAATGTTATTGCTTAGAATTTAATAACTAAATATAGCACACGCATATTTGTTTGATATATATATATTAATACAATGTGTTAGACTATTTTATTAGTAAAGGCAGGCATTAAAAGTGTTCATTATTTAAGAATTTATAAATTACAAAATACTGCCAAATATTATGTTTTACCTCAGCGTAAACAAAAAATATTCAACCAACTAAAAAAGCATTGTATCATACCAAAACAGTTGTGTTTTAGCGGCTATTATTTTCATATTGAAAAAGAACACACTTGAGATTACACTGAAATAATGTTATTTTCAAACTTGATTTTCAAACCACAACTGATGTTTTAATCTTATCATTCCGGGACTTCTTCTTTTTTTTTTTTTTTTTTTTTTGCGAAAATTGAATCGACTGTTCCTATTCCTTTAGATCATATTGGTGATAATTATAAGTAATTGGATTTGGAGAATATCTGCTGCATAACCTATTCGCAGCATTTCAAAACAGATGCATTTCCAAATAGATGCTTCATACATAAATCACCCTGAACAAATAATTTTGCAGCCCTGTCGCAACGTGGAGTTTACCGTGAATTGTACCTTATGTAATATGTTCGTGATACAAGACATCGAATGATACATACTTGTTAAATACTAAATAATATTGTACATACAATTAATGAAAGTTGAAATAACATTGAACAGACAATTGTCATTTTGTTTTTAGAGCAACGTAAGCTTGCGGCACAGGCAGAACATTCGTCTGCCATGGGGTCACAGCTGCCATGTTTTTGCCCAAGTTATCTAAACGCTTTACAAAGCATTGCCCATCAAACAAACGCTCAAATGATTCAGATTTATTTAAGTACTTCCGTTTCCGTAACATACATGACATGTGCTAATCATGTAGTTCGATCATAGGATAAGTTAGATGCAATGACATCGTAATTAGTGAAAATGTAAGTGGTTGAATTAAAGATTTAAGACAGAGGGATATTTATGCAGTCTATAGTATGTCTTAGGTTAAAAACAGTTTCGCAAAAGTTGCGAAAATACTTAATTATATTTTCGCAATTAGTGATTACATTTCGTGAAATGCGCCAAATGCGATCGATAGCGTGAGCACAGCAGGTTTATTTGATAAATGTGATAAGATTATTAAATGGTTAATATTGGAGACAACACGGCGGAAAACGAGGCATCATAAAGTCTACTCTATCAAGACTCGAATTACATTATTAAATGGTTCATCTGATTTTCTTATATACTTTGATTTTCGATATGATTTTCTGTACTTGGACTTTCACTTCACCAAATAAGAATAATTTTGATTAACAAGAAATCAGTCTAAGTTTTGTTTACGTTTTGTTTGTTTACCGACGGTCTCTCTGTTTACAGCTGCAGCAGCCCCTCCCACAGCTGCCGCCCCAGCTCCCACAGCTATACCAGAACAACCACCCAACCAGATTCTGTTCTTGACAAACCTACCAGAGGAAACAAACGAAATGATGTTGTCTATGTTGTTCAACCAGTAAGTTATTAATACATAGTTTTCAGGTATCAAACATTAAACTGGAAAGTTTGACTTATACTTTATTTCATGGATTAAAATTTATTATTATGATAAGCTGATATGGTATCACAAAACAATAATAAGACAGATGTCCTCTTTATAAAATTAACAGCATATAAAATAAACAAGGTCTTTTTAGACATATAGCATATAAATCATTATGGTAAGGTATACAATTAAAAAAAATGTATGTTCACTGACACAGGTAAAGTAAGTTTGAATGTTTACCTGTAAAACTGTTTTTATATATGTTTCCTTAAAATATCATAAATCTCCTCAGTTCTGTTATAATATTTGTTATTCTTTTAACAACTTGTACCGAAATAAAACAGTCTAGACAAGATAAATCATTATTGATTTTTACTATTAGATTACTACCATGCTAAATGATTTCATTCCTCTTTGCAGATTTCCAGGATTCAAGGAAGTGCGTTTGGTGCCCGGTCGACATGACATTGCTTTTGTTGAATTTGAAAATGAGGTTCAATCAGCTGCTGCAAAGGATGCACTTCAAGGCTTCAAAATCACACCAAGCAATGCCATGAAAATCTCATTTGCAAAGAAATAGACAATGTTCAAATTGGTGCAATTGTTTGAATGTTTGTTGTGTGTGCATGAATGTGTTAGATTGTGAGTTGTGAATGTAGTATTAGAAAGATCTGGAGGAAGGAACAAATTAAGATAAATCTATAAGATCATGATTTATTTTCTCTGTGAAAAGAAATTTTGATTTTTAACACATTGGTATAAACACATAATATCTTAATACTTTCAACTATAGAGTTATTAATATCTATGTACTGGGTAACCTGTGCTTCACATTTGATTAACGGCAAAAACATATTTTTAAGGTTTGTATAAAAAAAAATTCATGAGATTAAGTTTAAAACTTAAATACTGTCTGTTATCATCCTTTTTGTACATCTCTCAAATATCATCGTAAATTTATTCATCGATTTTCTCTTCAATCCAGCATTGCACTTGGCTGGTTGTTTCCAATTGTATTGGATCCAATTTGTTTTCGATAGTGAAACCTGTAAGCTGTTGTCAGACATGTCCATTAATGGGTTTTGGTATATTATGAAAAACTTAATTTAGAAATAATATACTTCACATTAGGGGGCCACAAGACCAGAGAATGCAGTTAACATCATTTGGCTGTATGTTGCCCTACTTCAATAAGAAGCATTGTGGTTTGGATGTCCCAGCTACACAGGTTTCACTGTCACTTTACAGCATTGCACACAGGCTGTACTTTTTGTTGAATTCCGGCATTGCACCAAGCTGGTACTATTGTTGTATTTGGTGGTCGCGTTGTTTTGGACATTACCAGATATTCCTGGCCTTGCACTCATGTCGGGGCTGTCTTGTAATGTACAGACATCTGAGGATCACAAGTCTGCTAAATAAATGTAAAACATAAAAGGACTTTGTTGTGTTTCTTTAATAGTCCATCACAGTGAAGAAGTGTGGTTTGATTTGTGTTACTTTTTATCAGGTGGCCAATCTTTCAGACTTTATCTACATTATATGTTTCATTGTTGATAACTTTATAGGAGTAGCACTGCAGTAATATATGTAGTACTAGTCTTATTTTGGAGGTCTAAGTAAGAATCAATTTGCTTTTGTAAACCATAACTTTCTAACTTTATTACATATACTTCTTAATTTATTCTTATGCAAAAAATGTCACAATCTCAAGTTCTCGAGTACAGCATTGACTTAAAATAACGAGATTGTCTCCCTTCATTTACAAAGTTTTAAGATGTCAAACTAGCTATTGCAGAACAATGCATGTCCACCTACCAGGGTTGACAGTCTATCAAGGTTTTAACTTAAACAATTTCGCTCTATGTCTATTTTAGGCAAAATTGAAAGCTGTTGTTTGCCATTGATTTATTTCAGAAAGAAATAACCTGACCATTCAATATCTGGGCTGATAAATGTTCCCTTAAGACATTGTACTACACCAAATTAGAATGGCTCAATTTTAAAGTTTTGCTGTCTATGCAATTCCTTTTGTCTTCATTAAAACCATTCTCTTGCATCGTCATGAGTGTGGCAGGTGTAGTCGTCTGTTTTGTCCAAATATATTCCAATTGTCTTGATAAGATCTGTATATCCAGAGCAAGGGATAAAGACAAGTATCTGAGGAAGAAATATACATCATTTTTATTTTTAGTAAAAAAAAATTCATCCTACAAAGATACCCTGGACAAGAACCCAACATTTCTCCTGTTTGAATATGAGGCCATTAAGGTCATATCTGCTTATATCAGTTTCTTATTGATAGCTGAAAGATAGCAATTGGGCTTTGGCCATGTTCATTTTCACTATGATGCAGTAGTAAGTGCATAAAAGATTTTTTTTTTCAAATAAGGGGACCGATTACCACTACATAAAAAACCCTTCGAATTCGGAAAACCTCTAGTTATCCACAAGGGGGCACCGATTAATGGAAATCAATAAATTAATTATTGATATTGCAAATTCATTTATTGATATCCAAAAATCAAACTTATTTTCTGATATCATCAGTTAAAATTGTAATTTCAATAAATCATTTATTGATATTAACAAATGTGCCTATTTATTATTCCCCTATCGGTGAAACCGGGGGGACTAGGTTTTGCCTGCATTCGTCCCTCAGTCTGTCCGTCCGGTTAAAGTTTTGGCACACCATTCACTTAATAATGGTATAAGGATGCTGATTCTTTGCATAGAAGTTCTTTGGGTGTGTGGCTTTACTTTTGTACAGTTAAAAATGAAAAAATATTTTCTTTTTTTTTTGAAATTTTTGGCATATTATGAACTGAACTTTTTTCTCTGTATTCTTCAGGTTACAGTTTTGGTTCAAGTTTTATAATGGCACACTATTCATTTAATAATGGTATAAGGGTGCTGATTCTTTGCATAGAGGTTCTTTGTGTGTGTGGCATTATTTTGTACAGTTAAAAATGAATTTTTTTTTTTTTTTTTTTTTCCATGTTATGGACTTAACTGTTTTCTCTGTATTTTTGAGGTTAAAGTTTTGGAATAAAATCAGTGTACTACTATGCTGTGCTATGCAGAATCATGTTTATATTTCAATCCAAGGCTGTTATTATATACAGTCAAACTTCGATGTTTCGAAGTTCAAGGGACTAACAGAAAAACGTCGATACAGCGGGAGTTCGAATTATTCATGGTTGACAATAGATCGATGTTTTCTTGATAATGACCATATCTGTTAACGTTACATGTCCTCAGTGTCTTCGTGTTGATCGTCGCCTGTCAGGCTCACATCGAAAACTTTAGTTAATTTATACCTCAAACACAACAAAATAAAAATTCTTTTCATTAATTATACCTAAGCATTTTATTAATTAAACAAAATATGTATCGGTTACAAAACACTTATACAGTTCGCGTTTAACAGATAAAGCAAAAGAAGTACAATGCACACTTACGTAAGTCAGGCTTTTCTGCTAAAGACACGTGCGTTTACGTTATGTGCATATAAAATACAGAATGCCGATCGGTTGGAGAATGCATGATTGAATGACAAATAATCGATTTACTTGGATATTTATGCATAAGTTTGAAACGTGACACTTTGAATATGAGTGAAGCCATCGCTAATTGTTTGTGTTTAAAATTGGTCCGGTTGTTTTACAGTTCCGTAAAATTTACTCACCGACCGCTGATTTCAATGGCGGCGGAGATTATCAGAGACGACTACCGAAATGTTTTACCGCAGTGATTAAATGTCATGGCTTCTAAATACACTTTTTATCTATCAATTTGGTCTGATTATTAAAACCCCATGACCGGGAGTGACAACACACGCTATCGTTATCCCTCTTGTCAGTCAGGGCATTTGGGGGAGAGGTGTGAAATCTTGCCGCAGGGGTCACGACAAACACCTGTCCACTGGTCAGTACAGGTAAATTTTTTGTTCGAATCATGAGATGTCAATTACCTATAATATCATAGCTAACGGGTCATGAAAAAAGTTCGATACATCGAAAACTTCGATTTATAAAAATTCGAATCATACATAGTTTCGTTAGTAGTGTTATATAGTGAGAAAATTCGGGACCAAGCAAAAAGTTCGATACAGCGAGAAATTCGAATCAACGAAGTTCGAATCATCGAGGTTTTTTCACTTTAAATTCACGTAAAGAGTCTTTTACTCTGTACAGTAGGCATACCAAAAGAATACCTGAATATCTTTTAGGGACAGGAAACATTGTTTATTCAAACCAAAAGAGTTGAATTTACACATTGTTTGGAATGAACTTATTTTCATAAAATGATCATGTTTCAGTTTTGGCTAAACTTGTTTACTTAAATTTGGCTAAACTTTTAACTTGAGGGCGCCGGTAGGGGACTTGTATTAGTTTAGCAATACTCACAGAATGCTTGTTGATTTTATAAAATAAGGTATTTATTGATGTCCATGAAACGAATTATGGAATTCCATAATTCATTGATGGATATCAATAATTATTCATTGATTTCCATAAATGAATTGTGGAAATAAAAATCATAATTATTGATATCCATATGTCAATTTATTGATATCCGTAAATGGAAAAAAAATTTTCCACTTCCGCTTGCCATAGCTGAACATCTTTGTTTGTCTTGCAAGAAAACGGAAGGATATTGTTATCGCGTAATTTATATTTAATGATATCTGACATTGATTTATAAAATGAAAAAAATGAGGGGACACCCGGGTTCGAACCAGGGACCTCTCGATCTGCAGTCGAATGCTCTACCACTGAGCTATATCCCCTTCAATGATTAGTAGTAGCTGAGATTTGTACAAATATCTTTTAAACTGTTGTATATTTTATATGAAATCCCGGAACAAAAATACAAATATTCTGTAACAGTTAATAATACTGTAATACAACTGTATCGTGTAGCTTAGAGATAAACAACAAATCACAGAAGCTGCTGACGTGGCAATATGTAAATAAAATGGGTGTGACTACTTCGTTCAATAGGAGTTGTCTCCCTTCGACTGCTAAGTGTGAGGAATAGAGCAGTATACAATCAAATGATAAAGATAAAAATATGCTTTCCTGGGTTGAAAACCAGAGATTTACTGGTGTTCCAATGGCTTCATGTCATCGTGTGATCTATTCTACACGGGCATAATGTACGTACTTAAACCTATTATCATATATGGACATAGAAGATCTTTACCAACATTTTCTGGTCTACTACGAAAGCATTACAAAAGTAAAACCATTGGTTTCCAATTTGAAAACAAACACATTTAATAAGATGGAGAATGATACAGATTGCACGATTATTTTGCTTTATTTGTGTTGTCTACTAAACAGTTCAAATTTCCAACAGTAGTTTCCGTTTTTTTTTCTATTAAAGATATATGGCATGGTAAATATGTGCAGTTGATTGCCCTTTGCCACTAGTTTCAAAATCTATTAACTGATAAAAATGCCGAGCTTTCGATATACAGTCTTAATTAAAACCACACTGTTCGATCATCGTTAAGGTGTGGGTGTGTCGAATAACTTACAGGAATTTTAGCGAGGCACACTAGTTTCATATGACATTTTGTAGATCTGCAAGGAAATGTAAATTTGGTACTTCAATGAAATTGTAATTAACCAACCAGCTCTGTATATTAATTACCCGCATGATACAATACTTTTATAACGTCCGGAAAGTGTTAATTTTCTATAATAAAAATACCTATTAACGAGCACTTCAGTATCAAGGTAAGACTCGCAGGGTAATCCCCTTACAGCGAAATAGTTTTATAACGTCCGGGAATGCTAATTTTGTACGATGGAAATATATGCAATCGAACAGATCAGGATATGATTAATTCAACCAATTAATCACTACTTAGAAGGCACTGCATAGCTCCTATCATACAAAGGGAACTTCAAAATGCATTTGGATCAACAGAAATTGACAGCTTTGCAACCACACAGCTGCCACCTCTTCCTCCTAACCTCCTCCTCTTTCTGTTTTGGACTGGAAATTAAAGAAAAATCGTTTTTAAACACACGTTTTACAGTACGAGATGAACACGGTATTTAAATCATATTTACCACAAAATTGACTTATCATTTCAGAAAACATTTGTTAAGTATTCTGTGGTTATGTGGCCCGTGACAAGAATATCTTTTGTTCTCCATTTTTTAAATATCTTTCACTGTCTTTGTTTAACTGTCCGAGTCAACCTTACCCCTACTAATAATCACTTAACCTTGATATTGATAGCAAATTGTCACAGCAGATCGCATTAAAACATTTTCCATACTTTAATCAACTGGCATAAATATCCTGTTATATATCGAACACAACTTATACATGTAGTTCCATTTAATTTTCTGAAATAAAACTAGAATTTGTGTAAAATGGTCACCATTTCAAATATACCCAAAGATAGTCTAGGAAAGATTGCCTGTGGCAGTTAGCTATCGATAAATAATTATAACTCAGAGTTCCCTTATTGGCTTAGAAGGGAAATATTGGTTAATTGTACGTGATTTAGTACTTGTATATTTCCGAGTGGACGTTAACCTAGACATGGCTTCAAAATCAATAACTGCGTATAATAAACCAAACATTGCAAACGATATTTTAATACATGAAGGTTAGTTGACAAACGTACAGTGGACATGAGCAATGACGAATTGAAGCATGTATGCAGGTGTGACAAAGTATCTTCTCCAAGGGGAATCTGAATGGGGTAAATATGCCGGCAAGCACTCTACGCCTGAGACCATTTTAAAGACAATATTTGACACCAGTGTGATGGAAACGCCAAGATTTGACACAAGGACGATGGAAGGGCCAAATTTAAACCAACTAAAATAACACCAACCCATTTTGACTAAAAACCACAAAATTTTCACCACGTCAAATATCCCGATTTATGATAGCCAAATTTGTATATTTCAAAATTAAGATTTCTGTCTATCAGCAGTTTCATTATATAGAAAGTAACGTTCACTTTATGGTCGGAGGCAAACTATTTCCTTTACAATTTAAGTTTATTTCTGCATCTTACCATATGTCTGATAGTATGGAAGCTCAAGTAAAATACAGTACTTTGATTATACATTATGTACATAAATAACTCCAGACCTGTTCTGAAATAACAGTAACAGATATGCAAGTCAGCCTACACCCAGGTTTTCGGTTTTAAGTGTTGTCGTATCTTTTGCATTTATTGTCAGCGCATTTCAAATAAATACTGTCTTTAAATGTCATCATATCTACATACATGCATGTACATATTTTTCACAACCTACCTCAATAAATCACTGATCCACGTTAGCATTCATCACAACATGTCGTCACTAAAACTCGTCTCAAACCACAAAGAAAAAAGGTTAAAATATTGAAAAAAAAATACAATAAACAATGATAAAAACACACAGACATGTCTGTGAACAAAACACATTATGTGTATTTTCTTACTTTTTGTATCATTAGGCAAAACCCAATCTATCTGTGAAATAAATAATTGTCAGTCTGTTATCCTCTGAACCATACATCACTCATATAGTGTTGTAAATGTCACTTTGACTCAGTAATTGCATAAACATTGATGTTTGATTTAAACATATTTTATTTGCAAATTTACCAATGGGATCAGACACAAGTTTAAAACTTATAATAATCCGTCTTCTCCCATAAAACATAAATGATTAAATATACATCTTTATTCGTTTATGTACCTAAACCGTGTTATATACCTTTATTAGATGTGCAATTATCAATGACAGATTGGTTTTGCATTATCTAATATATAGAAGAGATATTTGCACAAATCAACAATTTGATCAATTTGATAAAAGCTGGATAATGGATAAAAGTCATAGCTTCCATTTCAATATTTTTATCATTCAAGACGAAAGTTTTTGCTGTGTCGGCCGAGGTTACTACGACGGTGTTGTGGTATAGAAATGTTCGTTACCAGACAAAGACGGTATACTGAACATAAAAAAAAACACTCTAGGAGACAGTATAAACAAAAACAGACATAGAAATAACACAAAACTATTGTTCTATAAACATATGGCAGACAGTATAGTGATTGTATTGACGTTTAAACTGTGTACATTTATGTACGTGGTTTAACGTGCACAATGTAAAAGTGTTATAAATAATTAAATCATTTGTGGACTGGACTAGACATTCAGAAAATTATACATGAAATATATTCTTCTTAAATTTTCTCATCCGGAAATACCCAATTATTCCATACGGAAAACACCAAATACACGGTTTTCTGCAATAACAATATCCGGAATCACAGACTTAACTGTATAGTACAGTGTACTTAACGTTTCACTGACGTATTTGACGGTATTCTTCAATTCAGTATCACAATTATCAACTAATTAGTCTATTTTTTGTGAATCTATCACATCCTACATTTGTACGTCATACATAGATAGCCTTACCGATCCTACCTGTGAGATTACGGTATAGAATTACAATATCCTTCCTGTCTGAATATGTAATTACAGTGCAATAGATGTCCTTTGGTATTATCCATCTCACGGATAGGTCCACATTGTATATCTAGTCAGGTCATCCTAATCATTACTGCAATTCATACTTACTGCGAGTACAATTACAATTAAAAATTTACACCTTTGCCTCTTTTCATCTAATTGTGTTCATAAAGTATTTTTTAGTATATATCATTGGATGATAATTTGACATTGATATTGTTGTACTAAAGTATAACGAATTCAGCAGGATGGATAGGTAAGATGCAGACCGTTCTCATAAGTATACCATTCTTTTACTATGGGCATACTGAACTTACTATTCTAATAATCACAAAATGACTTATATATTTAGCTTTCTCTTTTGAATATACTATATGTTGGCTTTCAATATATTTTGGAAATGTGCCTTTCGAGATCAATGTTTATCTTTGTTTGATATTCATCACTAAACTTTCGTAGTGTCTTCATTTGTTTTGTCATACATGCTGTTTTGATACGGCTTTGTAGACTTCTTAGATATACTAACTGTGATCTGTGTTTGACACTATATTCTAATACTTTGATATTGCATGCGGTGATATTCCGTGAATTTTAGTTGTTGTTTAATAGGTTAACCTACCCATGTTTGTCACAAAAATAATATTTGCTGTTGCACATATACGACACACATATACAACACATATTCTGTATCTTGTTGCAAAACCTTATGAGAAATGCAGATAACGTTATCATTCAATATACTTAATCAATTTATAATTCTGCATTGTTTATGTTTTGCAGGATATGTACGTAGACCTGTGCTCTGTATGTAAAGCTGTCAAAACAATACGTGTATACGTACAATTACAACCTCGTTATAAAGTATTTCGTCAATAAGGTTCACAGGTAGGAATCGGCAAGGTAAACGGTCCAGGTAACAGTAAGATGTATGTTGAAGGTGAGCGGTGTTTAGTACGATGTTACTATAAAATCATGAGTTACAGAGATCTTAATTTCAAATACTAAAATAAGTGAGTTGTATATCACAGCCGATATCAGCGTCATACAGAGACAGAGCAATATACCTTACCTTTAACAAGCATATGTAGTAGATACTTTAAAAACTGTGACCAAAATTGAATTAAAAACGGTTTTCACTTTTTATCTACATATCCTAGGCACTCAAAATTAAAGAAAAAAATGATTTATAAAAAATGGTATAGGTCATCTGTCTCCGGGGTTTTGAATCTATCGAATATCAAAAGTTAAGAAGTTAGAGAAAAAAAGAAATCAGGAAAATACATAACGAATGCAAATAAACAGAAAACAATGTTACTGTAATGATGGATTACAAATACTGATATAAGTTTAATTCGCAGTCATGTCAGGGTGTTGTCTATGCTGATATCGCTCCTTTTGTAATCTTGTATTGTGTTAATATTTGTGTTCGTTATGTTTTGATGATGATGATGATGGCTTGATTACATTTATCATTCAAAACTTTATCGCTGAAGATATTGAAAAATGCTAAGTGCATGCATCTAACTCTCTGTATACTGTGTCGCAACCCTCCCCTTTTTGTATTATATTTGCCTTTAACTAATTGGTAATTAGATCAAAGGAAATAGAATAATTGAATTTGGAGCAATATATGATTTCAATACCCGTCCTGTCTGATTGTGTCTATAAACAACATATACCGTTTGGTATTATCTAGTTTCACTGCTTGGAATTGGTCATTGTTTTGGTAGCATAATGCGAACGATGTTTTTATATCTATCTTTGATTTTATTTCCTAAAGACACGTCTTTATTTTTCATTGCTTGTATCAAATATGACACATAGCAACAATGTATGTGTTATCGATGTTGATTGTAAAGATTGCTGCCCTAACTGATAAAAATTAAAAGTAAGATGTGGCATCCGTGATTTCTGAAGGATGGGCTGAAATCCAGTATTTTGTGTGCTTGTTTTTTCAAACACAGCTTATATGAAGACGCTAAAATTAACTATCTTAATGAGGAGTGAATGAATTTTAAACAGATCGGGTATATGGTGTGTAGGGTTAGTCCCCATTGTGATGCATTGTAAAAAGCTAAACATGTATTGTTCAACTTCTGTATGATACAGCAAAATAGTTGAACATGCGTTAATGATATTGAAGCAATTTAATCATAATAGAGGAACTATTAGGGAAAAGGAAACAATATAAAATATGTTTGTGGTGAGTTAAGTGGTTATGACAGTACAACTATTGTAGTAAACGTCATGACAAGGTAGATTTACATTCCTACACACTGTTACAATGATGGATGTATATCTGACCCACATAACGTATCCATCTAAACCTGGACTAAGTTTCAAAAGTTGATACATCTAATATCGATACTTATGTATTAACTGTGTCGGAATTTAATCTGATAGACAAAAACCTACTTTATCAATACCGTTTCACTTCAGTAACACCGACTTTGTTTTGTTCCGTTTGTTACAGTTTGATTAGAGATACAGATGTATTACTCAGCGTTTTATTTTGTATATACACCCTTGATAACAATGATATTTGTCTCTCTGTCAATTATTTGACAAACTGACAGATATAAACAGACAATTTATCATAATCAGATGGCTCACATCTGATAGACCACTCAATAATTAATTATCCGGAAAACCAACGAGATATGAATTTATATGTTCTTGAATTAGATATCAGAGCTTCTCACGTCCTTCAGCTTCAGCTAATGTGGTCTTCTTGGACTCTTAATGAAAATAGATAAAATATAAGCTGTGACAAGCAAATCAATCTCAAATTCAGATAAGAAATGTTGTCTTACTGCTAAACACTGAACTTAATTTGCACCGAGAAAAACGTCTAAAACTTGTACTTGTGTAGGCACGGTTCAACCTTATGTACATACGAAATAAATACAGTTGTATATAAATATTGTTCATATAATGTAGAGCATTTTATATTATTTCGAGGCAGATGTTATAAACTAACCAGCATGTACGTAAATGTACACTTTATTATTTTTTTTATTATTAGGTGTATACTTCTTTTGGTCTCTCTTTTGCCTATATTGATTTCATTGAAAATGTTTCCTGAGATTGTCTAACAATGGGGGGACACATTAACATGGCCATTCAAAGTCTTCATTATTTGTAGACATTATTGTTATGCTAAATAAAAATAATGATGACGATCAAACCAATCAATCTTAAATCTCCATTACAAGTGCATTGTATAACGGGTACGTTTTGTAGCGAGACTATTGCCCTTGCCTGGACAACACTGTAGCTCACAAAGTATATCTATTTAAAATAAAAAGTGGATTTATGCTCAGATTAGGTTGACAAAAAACAAATTAACGGAATATACAAATAAGTTCGGGAACCGGCATTTCGAAATTAAGCAATTCGAAATGTTTTAGGCATGCGTTCATTAAAACACACCGCGCATTTTTTTCTACAAACATATATCCGGAGTACGCTATAAATAAAATAACACCTGGATTTTCATAGCGACTCATTCTATTTACGTACTAAAATGTCTCAATTTAGATAATTGTCTATACGGCATTTATCGTGTGCATCCACCTGATCCAAACCTCAGGCGTCAAACGGGTATAGTATTACCTGCCATGCCCTGTCTAAGTACGAGGCCAATATAGGGTTACATCTAACCCTCCCTTCCTCAGTATGTTAACATAGTAACAGATGACTATCTCTAGGTTTTTCGTTAATAGCAGTTAATTCATGTTGTTAAATCAATGTATAATATTCGTCATATGTTAGGTTTAATGTGGTGGCATGTTTTCATTTTGTTCTGTCTATTCGGAACAATTAAAATTGAATGGATTTACATATCATTTTGGTTTTTTTTTTATACTTTTTATCATTGACTGTAAGTGATTTAAATCACACAAATAAAATATGTATATATTGATACAAAATGCGTGTACTCAATAAATTATAGTATTTCATTTCTTGATTTATTGTAATCAGAAACATATATTACATATTTCTGTTGTAATGCTCTAACACTGATCCATCCTTTGTGTATATTAACCGTTCGAGCGATGTACATGCAGGGTATCTGACGTCATAATGAGATAGAATTACGTCCTTATATATTGTAAAAATGCAGGAGGTACAAGGTCTATATAGGATGTCCATATTAGGTGCCATATAACTCTGGTCGAATTTCAACGTTGACTTCATGAGTTTCCAACACAAACAGATCAATTAAAAAACATCATATCTAATCTCCTTGATGGCAATACAGAAGATCGACACCTTTTCACCTCATTTACACCGCAGAATTTGTATTATGATGTACCACCTGTGTAGCGATGGTAGGGGATATAAAATATACAGGTGTATTACATAGCGATTTATAAACGTCAGTATAGCAATGGTAATATAATATGTAGACATTTGTCCTTCATGTCAATAAGGTGACAAAGTAATACATAATGATTTACAAATGAGACAGCACATTTAAAATTAGATTCATCACATCAGATATGTTTGTTTGCGATTGATCCCTAGTAAGTTTACTCTACAGGCAATGGAATATTTTATAAATTCAAGAATATTGTATTTGTTAATCTTCGAATAGTTGTAAAGCCGTTATGATATATGTTATTCGTGTGGTAAGTCCCTACATACATTACAACGAAATATTGGAATTTAGAAAACTGTTTAGGACACATCGCGAAATATAATTCCAAAATATCACCACCATATCAAAAACTACAAATTTATCGTGAATATAAATAATGTTCCAAAATCAACTATAAATATCAGCATACAGATTAACGTCCAAATCGTGTGGAAATTTGAATTGACGTATCATTTGTCTGTTGGATTTTTTTCGTTTATGTTTATAAAAGTACTTCACTTTTTGGTCATTTTGATTCTTTGGTATCTGATTTGAAATTAAAAACGAAAAAGGAAAAAAATAGAACAATGTAGATTTTGGCAGCCTGATCATCGATAGATTTATAATTCCAGTATATTTGAACATCATTTCATGTACATAATTAATCTACTAAAAACCGTTAATTGCATTATATATTCAACAAATAGATTCATTAAATACGAATACCATTCTTTATTTCATTGCTTAACAATCTCAGAATTATTTACTGATTTTTGCTATCTTTACATTTTTACTTTTCTTAATTGAAAGAGTTCTTTCCTCAAAGAGAGATAGAGTTACCTACCCTGCCCTGTGTATGGATTGAGCCAGTATTGGGTTACACTATATCTGCCCTGTCTGGGTAGGGTTACACTTTAACATATGGCCATCTACTACAAGCTCACTTATATATCTAGTTTGATCAGGGCGTATTGTAAGTTGAGCACAATGAGATAACAAATGTATAAAGTATAAAGTATATTTCAAATGCCATAGATAGAGTCAACGTCTCGAACTTCGTATTTATTCAGAGTGGACTGACCAGGAGTGACTGATTGCTAGCTATATATATATATATATATATATATATGTTAACTAGAACATTCTTATCATTATTATTAAAAGTATTATAAGCGAAAAAGAGTCCCGAGATGAGACATGCACGAACAAAATGGAAGTGATGTACTGATACTGAATTTAAATATTGTACAAAAGACACAGGAGATCAACACCTTTCAAAATAAATTGAGAGTTAGATCCAGTAAAGCTTAACTGAATTTAACTGCTTCATGCTGCTGTTTAGTATAGGGCCGAAGGAGGCGACTGAACTCAAAACAGATAAAAAGAAATATCAAAATCTGGATGGAAAGTTATACGTACAAAAGACCCAAAACTATAAACTCTATAATTTTTAATAACTGGATTTTCAAAACACCTTAAGTATCTGTGTATATTCTGAACCGTGTCATTATTCATATGTATTAAACCATGACAAATAGATGTTACATCGCCGAAAAAGAGTAATTATGTTCTGTGGAGAAATAAGAATAAACAGTTGTTTAATCTTTAAAAAAAAGTTACATACTTTACGCCATTACCACCCTCCAAAAGTAAGACTTTTCTTTCTATCTTTCAAATCAAAAATAAATCATTATATATATATAAATAAATCAGAAACTTGAATTATGTCGTGCTTTTATTTTTGCCTTCCCTGCATTGTGATAAGAAATAATTAACAAACATTAGTGTTCGTTTAAAAACCACTGGCCTAATCCACCTCAATGCTGTGAAGCTCTGTTTGCGCATGGAATTAAAAACTCAAACACAATTTGTGTAAAATGCTCTTTTTGTCTACGTATAATACATGTGCAGTAGCAGCTGTAAATAAAACTCGAATCACTACATATAATACACAATACATATTCAGCTGACAAATTCATTGTTAATTTTATTCGCCTGTTTCAATGGAAACTGTTGAAAATCTTGTTTACATCTTTAGGTGTAGATATATATCATAAATAAGTGTTTGAATACCATACTACAATGAAACGTTTTGAAGGATTGTACCAAAAACACAGAAATGCATGGTAACTTTAATTATTACAAAAAGTGATATATTGTACACAGCATTTGTGAAATCATATTGCATATCAATTTACCTTACTTTGATTTATCTTTTCTCACCTATTTAGCAAACACTTTGTTATCATCACTTCAAGCATGACAACTTTAATGTGAAAAAGTAATTAAATGCATGCCATAAGGATCCAGCATATGCAATCAATATCAAACACGTCAGATTTGTATGCACTTGTATCAATCATTATCGATATATTCGATAAACTGTTTCCGTCTTAATTCATTGCAAATTAGTTTAATGAGTATATCTTAATTCAGATTGGATTTACGTCAGACGACAACATTATGCTATTCTCATATCTAACTTATTTATACCATACGTTGAACTTTTGATTAACAGTTCATTATTAATAACTTTGCTAACTATGTGTTATCCATACCACCGAACCCAGTACATGCTTCACCTGCATTTTTGTAAGAAACACGTGTTCGCCTATGAATCTTTTGCGGCTTAATCCTTTCATTTTTGACATTAATATAAACTACATGAACAACTATTACTGAAAACGAAATGTTGAACATTCAGCAGGCTAATGCAGCATCCATGTTGAAAATATTTACCGCCTGTTGAAATACATGTACTTGTATTTCATGAGTCCTTCATTTTACTTGACAATGCATTAAAACACAACATACCGATGAATGTACAAACAAAAATGTAATAAAAGAATAATTAGTCTAACTAGGATAAATTCATATATTCAATATATTTGTGCAGAATTTTTTGGTCAATGTAACTACAATACTATACTTATGAGGCTAATTATTTACTTGGCATCAGCTGTGGAAATATCAATTAATATATATATATACATTATGCTTGGTGTGTGGCTTCGTTTATTCCGTGTTAATGCATAGTAATTAATTATTCAAAACTCCGGGTGGCATATCTACAGCGTCAAACACGCAACCGTGACGTAAGGAAAAACACATTTGCCCTAACATGGGAGGTGTGTATAAATGCTAGCAAGAAAATATCAAAAGAAATGCATTGAGCATTGGAAGGTATTATCGTTAAAAGCTTTCTTTGATTAATAGATAATTAAGTTCACTGTTAAATATTTCAATCGCTTTAATTATGACAAATTGTACAATGTAGATTATGACGGATATAAGGGGAATGTATGATGGAGTTATGTGTTGTTCTTTGTTATAAACTTTGCCGGTGGTAAAGACGTTGGTGCATTAGTCATTTGTTATATTTACGGATTACATGTATGAAATTTAAATGTCTTACTCTTTTGCCTGGTCTATTAAAGTGTCAAGTGGTATTGAATAGATTACTTGTCAGGATAATAACAAATGTGTACAAAGAATATGGAATGCGTCACACTCACAATCGTACAATAAACCAGTTGTACCCTTGTGTATTTTCACACATATTTATTCTTACTCAAAGACTATGCGATTTTCACAAAGGATTCATTTTCCTTTTGAAATGAAACAATTCCGTTCAATTTACTCCGTAAAATGTCAGTTTCTATGGCTAATCAGTCTGACATCTGACCATGCCTTCTGTTTAGGTTTTACAAATATTATTTCATGTACATGTCCTTTCTTACCACATGAATCAAATTATTGTGGATATTTACAGGTAAACACCCATAAATATGTATGTTACAATGTAAGAATGATATAACGCTAAGTCTTTTATATACCCACGCCTACGATGTAAATGTTGACTCATATAATGTACCTGGTAAGTATGTAAAAATTCTCAGACTGATTCAGACGACGTGATTTAAATCTTTTTGCGACTGGTCATTGTTTCAACAAACTGGACCCATGTACCTGGGTAGTTAAGTATATTCTCACCACTTTTATCGTTGTATAATAGGCGATTACTCGAGTACCACACCACCAATGTATGTACGGTAGATTATTAGTGAAGTGAAGCTATAATTCTAAAGTAGCCATTTACAACAAGCTTTGTCAGCTTTACAAGAATTCTTATCATCTTCTATATTGATACACTTAGTCTATATATCATTTGCTATAATTGCTTCAACATTGTGACGTAGATTCCTAGCATAATTTATCATAAATCAATTAGACGTATATAATACACGATAATAGTTATAAATGAGAAAATGTTTATGTTAATTTATTTCAAAATAATATTAAGCTTACTAATCATTCTAGGAAGGTGTCAGTTAAGTATTGCCGTTATGATTATATGTCAAGCTGCAGGCTAAATCACTAGTGGGTATGTTGCCCTGGTGGATTCCACATACATTGTTGTAGCAGAAGTTTCCCATGCCATCAGAAGAATACATTACAAATCGTCTTAAGTGTATAGAACATTGTTCATATATACCGCTAAATTGCCAGGTGTTTCTTTAATTAATTTGTAATTCTTTAATCCTTTCTTAACTTAGTTTTTCGATTAATTTAGTTGGCGTGCTATCTATCCGTAATATCATGATAATTGATTTAAAACCCTTTTATCTCCATTGAGTCGTTAGAAACAGTCTTACATGTAACTTCGCGGGCTTATATAAATACAGAACAGTGATTTGAACGAAGACAACAACAGTTTTTTTTTAGTTTCGTTTTTATTTTCAGTTTAAGAATATATGCACATGTTGAACATTTTATGTATAATAATAGTCAGGTAGTTCATACGCTTACTTACACATTCGTACCTAGTTTATCGACCACTAATTGGTCGAAAGTCTACATAATTTAGATTTGTAAAAAACTAATACAGTAAAGCCTGTGGAACATTTATCAAAGACATGAACTGACCATGTCTTGTCGTTAGAATCACACCTAACAAAGAAACACATACACACAGATATTCAATTTCATTTACATTTACACTCTCTATCATACTTTTTCAAGCGCAGCATATAGCAATTTATAGAAGAACACAATAACAGTTTAGGCAGACTGAGCAAATATTCAATAAGTTCATGAAAGACAAATGTATTTGGTCATTATTCAATTCCTACAGGTTCTTTTCACCTTATGTAAAACAGGTTTAAGGTTTCCAAACTCTGGCGTCATTGTCTTTTGTTCAGTAGATATAGCACCCGATGTGAAATGTCTCTTTCCCATTCTCAAGCCTTTGTACAATGCAACTTGTCAAAAAGTTGACAAATATCGAAAATTCATCACTGGAGATTGGATACTCCTACTTCTTCACATAGCAAATTTTACTGCTTGTCCATTTTGAGACGTCTGAACACATATAGAAGCACAAAACATGCTGAATGACCGTTTGATTGTTTGCGAAATAAGAATAATAAATAGACTAGTATATTAATGCTGAGTCCGAGAGAACTTCCACAGCTTGATATTCCTTCTAAGGATTTGCTCGTATGAACAGTACTCCAGGTCAGACTCCTTAGTAACGTGAGCAGAGGTGTTCGCTACTGACCGTGATCGGGAGGTGGTTGACGAGAACGATTCGCTGAGGTTTTGCTCAGACCCAAATAAGCTGTCATCACTATCTGAATCAGCAGTGCTGAGATCTTCCATAGAACTGGATGTGTCTGGAATGAGAAGAATAATTTATGATTGAGTATTTTGGAGTGAAATATGTTTTTATACATTATCTGTATTGTAATGGAGAAGTAGGAAACTTCGTATTTTATTTCAAAGCTACATTACTATATGATATTTGATTAATATAAAGAAATAACACGAGTATGTAATCTTTATTTTAAACTGAAATCATGATAAAAGTAGTGTTTTACAATTTACCTTCAATGCTGGAGAGAGATCCACTTTGGCTCCTGTTCATATTACAGTAGTTTGGTACACTTTGTTGGCGAACAAGAGGCGGCTCTTCAGGAATTGATTCGTTGTTGTTAACAAATGTTCGTCGACCGTTTACTATTGCGAATTTCTTCCTAAGTGGACCATATGACCCAGGTCTTTGTTTAGATAGTTTCTGTATCGTGTCATTTATACCAATTAGCTGCTTCATCAGGTGCACATCCTGTTGTCGCAAGTCCATCTATGTTGTAAAAATGAAATATATTAATATATACATATATATTTCAAATAGATATGAATTTCATAAGAAAATATTGTTTCACCGCATCTAAGATATTCAAAAGATGATATAAATTAAAATATCTGTAACCAAGGATTCTAAAACTTACCATTTCCCTTTTAAGAGTTGCTAATGCGTCATTGATTCTGTCTGTGCCGGATGCTGATATCATAACAGATGCCATTGTAGATTGATAGCAATCCAAAGTATATAACGTCTTGTCCAAGTATACAGGTAGCTGTCTCAAAAATAGCTAGTCTAACTGGTGTTTTCACTCCTATTTATACGCTATTACCATGAATGGCTTCCTTAACGCCATTGTGTGTGTATAAATTTGTCGGTTGAGTACACATTTCTTTACAAAACACCTGGTGTAGAAAATATGTACCATCGGAGTGGGATCCGTTACACCTGTAACAGGTAAAGTCTGTGTCAGGTAATTGTGCGGGAGGTGTGTTTTAGCATTAAGATTAGATGTGATACGGTATTCATCATATTCCATTGGTCCCCTCCTGCATGGCATAGTCCCCCCCCCCCCCCCCCCCCCCCCCCCTCATACCTCGTTGGTGTAAGATATATAACTCCATCAGGTAACAAATGGATACTTTGTAGTGGTGATCTATATCTTCTGTTTTAAATCTTTATTTCCATATATTTTACACAATCATCAATGAAGTATATTAAACGATTATTATTGCAATGTTACACCCCTTCGCGTAAAACGAACCTGGTGGCCATAGTTATCATTTTACATCTTATTGTTTCAAATACATGTATATATATAACCTGGTGACTGTAAGAACTCAACTATTGTATTTATAGCCAATTCCTTTTTTCCCATTGGGGGTCCTATTATGTGTCACTCAAATTGCTATCTGAGTGTGTTTGACATGAGTATCAACCATTGATATCATTAAGGATTTTAACTAAATACACCATTTCAAATACAATGAACGGAATCCATCTTAAAAGGTCAAGGATTCTTAGTAATACCCAACCACTTTATAGGCTTAGAAGTCATACTGTCAACTGTCAACCGCTAAGATCATTGGCTGGAGATAAGACTAACAACATCACGCCACTTTTACCTAGGGTTTTAAGATGTTAATAAAAAGGAATGTTTAACTACCTGTTGTGTCAGAAATAATAGCTATCTGAACTGCACGCTACAAATGAATGCGATACTAATTGCATTGAAATAAATGGAGTTAAGAATCTTAAGTAATAAAAAAAAGCTATGTACCACAATTTAATGTTGATATATTTTATAGCATTCGCAATATAACGAAAATAAATACTTAATTCAAATGTCATAAATGTTAACACTAATCTACACATTTAAACTGATGTTGAGCAACTACAGTACTCGCATATAGGCATTGAACATATATCGAAAATAATGTTTCTGTAATGACATTTGGTAAAATTGGTGTATTACTTTACACAAGTGTATGGATTCTACTATTGTATTTTAATTTTCTTCAGTGTAATAATTATGGGATGACAACTTATCCATTGCAGTAGACGTGTAGTGCAAGGGATATGAAGAGATTTTTTTTTCAGCATTATCCTAAAGATATATTTACACATAAGGTTGGGATTAATTTTGACTAAAGGAGTAGGTAATATTTTCTATGTTTTCCTAATGATAGGAAATCTCCATGAAAAGAGTATGTCTTTATGATGAATCATTTTCTTCAGGATGTTGAAGATGAAGGTGACGGAGTTAACTCATTTAAACCAAAATTCTAAAGCTCCGGCTTGTAATTTCTATTAAAAATGTTATGTCTTTGTTTGTAAGTTGTCACACAAAGATTTCCTATACATCAAACAGGTGCCTTGTTGTTGACATCGAGTGATACTGAAGGCAGGAAAAACAATGCTGCGTTGATATGTTATCTTAACGAACTTGTACTTTTAATGTGGTAAATCCCTATGTGAAGATATACACGGATAACAACCTTAGCATCTATGTTTGGAATGTTGATGCATTTATATTTTGTCCAGTAACAGAACATTTTGCCAACTTATGCCACTGGAATTTCCGATTACAATCAACAAACTTCCCTGTCCCCGCATTCAAATTTTGTGTTTTATCGAATGCATGTTTGGTTGTCTTTGGTAATGGTCAGAATATTGCACTTTTTGTTTTTTGATTTTTAATTTCAATGTCGACCTTTTGTTTTCACAAGTACATGGGAAAATTAATATTCCTTGCTTCTAGTAAGTCTTGGTTTTATTAGCCCCAGACTTTCTATCTCATATCGTCTCTACCCTAGCGGTATAACCTTGACATATAAAACTATGCTGATTTTCTAGTGTTCCTAATTAGGTCTAATTAGGCCTTAATTAACTACAAATATAGTCACATCATTCCTGTGTCAACGAGTATCAAAATACTAAATTGGCGTTCGGCCGACCTACTGGTAGTATAATATTTCACTGACTAATGGTCCTCCTACAGACGTGTACAGCTCACGTGTTCTTCTGACCATGTTTTATAGAGCATTCCTCTATACAGATAATTAATGAACTTATATAGAAAAACAATTTTACTGGTGTCACAATAGCACCCATTTGAAATCGTTTAGGTAAATTATTTTAAGCTCTTATGTGTTTAAAATACCAGCCCGTGTTATTAATTTCATAACGATAAATTACATGCATTTACCTGTCATGATTTTATTATGGATATCTGTTTGCAAAAAGTGGCATATGGTCATGTTGAAAATTGTAAAACAACGTCAAGAACTTAAAAAAAATCATTTTATCACCCAAGCACATGAACATGATTTTATAACATTCATGTATTTAATTAAAACCATATTATAAAGCAATACCATTTTGCGGTTTATCATATATTTATTAAATATGGGTATATCGAATTTGATACACTGACACCTGTTCCTGGTCACTACGGCGAGACTGGTCCAGTAATATTGCGTTTTGAATTTATCCGAAAATGTTCAGTATTTTATATTAGGAAGAATAACATTATTTTGATGAATAACTTCAATAGATTAAACTAATCGTTAATATTGTCTTTGGAACATATATAATCAGTTGAGAGGTTAATATTGGCTCTAGAACTTATTACATCAGTTAAATGTATGTATTTTCGTATCAGAGATACATATCTTATTACATTAGATAACCATATGCGGTTGGTTTATCAAGAAGTATATTCTTATTTATTATTTTGGATATGATCAACCCGTTACTTAAATCATATTTATATACTCTTTGCATGTATGTCTGTTGTACATTTTTCAAGGTATAAAACTAACAAGAAACATACCAACTTGACATGTCGTTTGTTCCAAGTAGGTAGAAATACAATACTCAGCAGGTACATGTAATATACTGGCAGTGTAAAGTTAGACATGCATTATCCTACTGTTTGACCGTCTAGGGGATATGTATTCTGTTGTACTGGTGTGGCTTCCTGGCGGGACGATCCCGCTGCTGGGGAGTAGGCAAACACTTAGTACGACTTCTACACTGACTCGTGTTATATTTAAACGGTACTGCCATATCAACTCTTTATCGATTCCTGAAGTGGTGCAGACGAATCTTGACATAAAAGTCACGATTTCAGTTTTTATAATAGATACGTTAAAATAATAATATCGGATTTGATCGCCGATTCCTGTTTGCAAATTACAGGCGAGCTATATTTGATGAAGTTCTTTCCTTGGGGTTGTTTAAACAATCGACTCAATCATCAAAAATAAAGATTTCCAATATAATATCACCGAAGCTGATGTTTTAAAACGAGTTATGTACGCATGCATGAATAAACATTAATCAGTGATCGACAAATGTATATTAGTAAAAGTGTTGAAATAGATAGTGATTCTATTTGGTATGGATGGGTATTGCAAGATACACCTTTGTCGATATGTCTTGTTTGTATTGTAGAATTTCTGTTATGTAATGCTGAGCTCTTAAGACAGGTCAGGAAAATGTCACTCGAACTCCAAATATAACAGGACAAATATACACCATAAATACATAAAAAAGTCGTAATTTGTTTTAAAACCCACAAATTATTATCCCTGATGTGACTCATTGTAGCTAAGTATGCTTTTAAACTACGAGGAGTTTATATTTAACTAGCGTATCTGTTAGATAGAATTTGAGGAAAGAAAGCACTGTTTATCTATTATGTTTTAAATGCTTCTATCGATATTGCAAGACACGACTTTCCAAAATAAAAATTAGAAAAACAAAAACAAGACTTCAATTTCTTCAGCGTTCAACCGTTTCTATGGACGACTTTTACCATATCAATTTACTTCAGAAATATAGCCTTGTTTAAGTACAGACTAACTTCCCCCGGTGTTTCGATGGCTAATAAGCAAACATTTGGATTAGTGAGTGAACTTCCGGTTGCTATCAGTTTGGTGTATAAATGCGCGTTGATGTTCCCTTTCTGACTAGAGGGCGTGTAGATACGTGATGCCCTCGGTATCAACAGTGTATTATCTAGCTGGGTTTTCCCTACACCTCGGGTGATGACCAGACGACCTCGCACGTTGTCGGGTATGCGTCTAGTACAGACGAAAACAGGGATGGCGTGATCATAGTCTTGTTCAAGTCCACATGATTTAGAAACAAAAAGCATAGCACTAAACTATAAGTTTAATTATTGAATGTGTACAAAATCAACATGTCTCACTGGCCTTCTTCTGCGATAAAACTTTCGGTGACTACGGAATTTCAAAAGGCTACATTTCGAAGTAGCTTTGCAAAATGATATTATTATTGTTTGTAAATATACACTGTTTACATTAGAAAATGATAACACAACCCAAGACAGATTTTTAACTGAAAAGTTGACTATGAAACACTTTCTACGTAATGAAGTAAACGGAAATATTAAGATATATTTTCACTTTATTAGGCCAATTAGAATTATTGGAGACGGAAACAAGTTAGATATAAAGCGTTCATTGGAGACATTAAAAACGATTAGCTTGGTTAATATCTCATGGCGATACGGAAACAGGGATAGAAAAAGTGGACTGGCAGATGTGATTAATGTGACTTAATGAATATAATGCATGTATATATTCATACTGAGTATGCATATCAATGATCGATTGCTCATGTTACTTTTATTTGCTGTATTGCCAAAGCTGTTTGACATAATATTATATAATTGATATATCTGTCAATATTTTAAGTGGCTTGTTAAACTCTGTATATTGATATACTCGGTAGACGTAGTCGATGCAATATAACAGTTTTTCTTACGATAGAACAGGCTATTTGTGATGTACTTGACGACCCCTTCTCGGTCGTATTTTCTGTCTAGTCTTTGTTATATTTGTGACATCAACAATATTATCTTTCATGAAACATACAAATAACCCACTCAAGTGCTATATTGTGTAGTTACGTACTAGGGAATAGGGCACACGACAAAACCGCAATCCCGGACGTATAACGGTTCACCTGGTGAGAAAATGAAGAAATCTCTACAAAGAGCTCTTGAGGCGAGAACACTTCCAGTTATCTAATTGAAATGTAAATATATAAAAGTGACAGTTGAGGTCATCTGCTGATACACTGAATACACATTAACCCGGGGCCAAGGCGATATGTATTGGTTTAAAGTCAACAATTTAAAGTAAGAATCAAGATCAGTATCAGAGCTATAGGGGTCAGGTCGGTGTGGACATGCGCTGCAGGCTAATCCAGTTATCAGACTGACGCTGTTAGGAAAACTAATGGAACATCCAAGGAGTGTAGCATTTCCCATTGTTTCATTAAGGTTTTTATTCCATCATATCATATTGAAACAGGTTTAAAGTATCCAACATTGCATATCTGTCAAAATGCGTTCCTTTCATTTATCATGGTGTTTTATGCCTTTTTATCATATTAAAACAGGTTTGAAATATGAAGCATTATTTAATTTTATTGTGCGTTATTGCACATTATTCTTCAGAAGCCATCAAATAAATTAACTTTTCTAGATAGGATGAGCTAAATTATAACTATACACAAAAAGAGGAACAGTGTTCGTTCTACCTATCAATTACAACAGACATTTATTACAACATATAAACATTTTGTGGCTTGTTCATATCTCAACTAGCGTGTCCATAGGACATAAAACTAAAACCAACCAGCCATTCAATTTATTTTTCAATACCGTGTTATTAATATAAAAAATAAACCCTCAAATAATATATGTAGCTTATTTAAATCAAATTGATATGTCACGAGATAAGAGACATTTTAAAATTTTCTTTGAATAAAAATCCCCAAATTGCAATGATTTTTTTATGTTTTACTGTTGATATGAAACACAACTCTATGGTTCGTGTTTCATGACGAACGTTGTACAGCATATATGAATATATTATACATGTGAATGTACAAAACTGTCTATTACCTTCCGATAAAAGTAAAGGATGAGCCACACGTGTTACCGTGGGCACTGTCAATCCTCGAAATCTAATCAAACGCTTTCTGATTCGAGCTAAAAACCAATTATCGCAAATCACATCTTCTTTGTATGACGCACATATCAGTTCCTTATAGCAATACATAGCTTATACATTTCCCACGAGATAAGAGTTAACAAGCATTATAATATCGCTAAGATTCTGAAATATAGTTTTATTTTGATATCAACCTCTCACTCAAAATTTTGAAATAACTTGCATGATTGTTTTATTGATATCATTCATCAGAAAGACTAGTACCCCCTGTTACAAAACTAATATTTCCTACAACAAACAAAATAAAGCAACAACAGTAATGCTAAGAATAGACATATTCTATCTACAAAAGACAAACAATATTAGTAATATTAGCACATTTTCAGTACATGTTGAGAGTAAGATACAAATGTACAATTAAGTTGAAATAAATTAGCTGCATTATACGGTTGTTTTGTCTTTCCGGGGCCTATGGTGATAGTAAAAAATGATTTGTACAACCTAATTGACGTTGTTGCCTAATTAGGTTGATATTTCCATTTATATCTAAACAAATCTGACCACATCCTGCACTGGTTATAATTATTTTGTGTGTGTGTAGGTGTTGATTCAATTGTACAATACAATCGTTAATTCATCCGCAAACGAGACATTTACATAACCGAGAATTAATATGTGTCACTTTTTGTGTATTCTAATGGCGGTTTGCAAATTAGCATATGCACAAATGTAAATATTGACACTGTTGATACCTCATACAAACCCTGTTTTGTTTATAACAATACATATTGCTATTACAGGATTATCTCACCAGTCTATACATGGGAAAGAAGGTACATTTTTAATAGTCTCTGGGAAACTGTAGATCGATATTGCGACACCTGAAGTATTTTTTTATAATATATTGTATTTAATTGGACTACATAGCAAGAACATCTTAAAGAGGAATAGAACAAAATTTACTTTTCTTCGTAATTATATGAAATAGTCTTGTTTACCATGTCCTTTCTAAATAAAGAGATACAAAACCGACCACATGCTTTCCTGCAAGCAAGATTAAGATGTTAAGAGTACTTTCAAAATAGAACCTATAAACGTCATTCTTTAATATTTTGGAGTAATTCAATTCAGAATTTGCATTTACATGATATTGATAATAACGGAAATCATAATCAAAACGTCCATTGTATTATTTGGTAACCAGTGTGATCATTATGATAGAGGAACAAAACGAAACTTTCCAAAATATGTTTTCTTTGTTGTAAAGAACTACATGACCGAAATCTGAAATGCATGTTTTATTTAACCAAACTCAACACCGGAAATGTCAGCAAGCGTTTTAATACTTTGTCTATTTGTTAGTTGATTAGTTCCAAATTAATAATAGCAGCAGTTAGCAGCCTGTCGGGAAAATGTCAGTGATCTTCCTGTAAAGATGTCATTATTTGTAATAAAAAGCATTGTCGAACCCAATTCTTTTCAGAAAGTAAAATAAATCAAATATGTACTACAGTAACATTATTTCAGAACATACGTATTGCGTAATATAAACTCATCAATCACAATGTCCTTCTATAATATACAGCTGACTACGCATAATGATCGTCATTGTTAGCATGCAATGGTGTAATACATATGAAAACTGTATGACTGACAGCTTACCGCAGCAGGGGAGAGTTTCATTGAATTGTTTGCACCAAATACACCGACTATTTTTTTTACAATTTGACATATCTATGATTAAAAAGCTACCTCCACTTTCGTAAGCGTGTATTTAACAATGAATCATTGTGTGCCCTTAATTGTACACATACAAAAATCCATTAAAATGAAATATATAATGTGCGTTTTAATTAGCCCGATTGCATGGGGACGAAAAGTGATTATATTTTTTTCTGTAATCGATTCACAAGCAACAAGTCTCTTCATCATCAAATGGTGTAATTCCTTATAAGGGGTGGTCAGCTATTGATATAAAACAATGAAATGACCTAATTAAATTTCGTCAAAATATCGTATGCCTTTACCAAAGCCGCCAAGAAAGCAAATAATCTTTTCACAAAATGCATTTAGTCAATTCAGATACTTGAAATATACTGCGGCATTTGACAGTTGATTCCATTAATGACCAATCATTGATAATCAATCAGCTTCGTTGAAAGAATATGTTTGTACGCTGTATTTCAACAAGGAAATAATTACTTAAAATGCAAAACTTGGAAATAAATATATATATGAATATACAATTTTTGAAACATACAATATATTTTTCTGTAATAAGTAAATCAATAACACCGGTGAAAAGCTACAGGTAACTTCACGGACTCATAAAATACCAGAAGCACACCTAGCATTACGTTGTTCGGTTAATCTCGAAATATTCCAGGTGTACTTTACATATGGGGTGGCGAGAGATGATTGATAGTCCACACAAAGTGTCAAATAAGATAATGTCATCAGGCTTCGTCGTGAGACTGATTATGTTGACGTCAAATGATTCCGCATTGTTTTAGCAAAGCCAACCTGTCTCCGTCAAAAGACGTAGAGATCAACATCAAATACGAAGTACACATCGTGTTGTAAAAAAAAACGCAGAAAAGATATCATTTCTTTGTGTTTAAAGTACATGTACGATATACTCGTGATCTATTGTTCTGATGTAAGAACAGTACTCATAGTCCGTAATGCCATTGATAATTTGCACAACACTTGATATCGTTAATCAGAAATTTGGATTGTTTTAAAGTTTTGTTAACCTTAGTCACCAAGATATACTACTTAATTCAATGCGAATACATTTTATTCACACTTCTATTAGTCGAATGATATCATATTGATCGAAAACTACTTTATATGCAATACATTACAAAAAGTCAATGCGTATCTCCTGATTGCCCATTGACAGCATATTTACCATATCGTGTCTTTTATCAGGACACCCAAAGACTTTCCGAATAACTCTGAACACCGACCATCTGTAAACATATCGAGCGGCAGAAGAGTTAACTCAGGACAAATTTGATTGCTATTGTTATATTGCTACTGTTCAACTCCAGTGACGGTAATCTTTTGTTACTATAGTTTGAACAATGATGACTTTCATTATGGAGACAAGTTGCTAAATAATGCCAATATAATCTATCACAGTGATAGTATACATTACAATACGAAATGTCCCTTTGCTCTTATGACTATTTTGTTATGCGATGCTTTGCATTACAGCCAAACTAATGTTTTCATTTTAAAGCCATGCGTTATTCACGTGAAAAAAAAATATATATCATGGATACGAACCAAATCAATTAAGTGAACATTTGTGTTTTTTTCACTGTTATAATCGTAATTAATAAGATAGTAATAGTTGTTTTCCACCAACATATTATTATAATTACCTTCCGATTTTAACCATACAAATCTCATAATTATCGCGTGGTATGCAGGACAAAAGAAAGTTTTATACGTTTTTTCATTAAATATTATAAAGTTATGTTAAAACAGACAATGTTTTGATGAAGAAATATCGTAGCTACTATGCGTTTAATATACTGTGTATTAAAATCATCATTAAGGCTTAGTGTGGATACTAAGTCCATGGATGTATATCGTATAAATATTAGATTATTATCAGATATCAATCATATATGGATTGGAATAGTATTTATAATTGAGATGAACATTATGCAAATGTGCATGTAGATACATGTATATATATCGTAATTTCATATTGTCATTTCATATTGTATCAGATAACAGTCAAATTTTGATTATATTTATGAGAGCATGGATATATTTTACCGTGAATTATCAAGGCAATATTTAACGTTTCTCTGCAGTCTCATTAGCACAATTGCCATTCAGCTTGTTTCTTACTTAGTCAAATTGTCTTATTAGATGCAGATGTTTAAGTCAAACCCTTAATTCAATTTTGCCCTTAGAATTTAAACCAAATTAGAAGCAGACATGTGTATGCATGTCTAGTTGAATTTTCTATTGGTTAATTTACACTTAAATGATTTACTATAAGTGTAAATGGCTACTTAGTGAATAAAGGTTACGAGGACGAATACTTCCTCAGGATTTACAGTGTGTGGTCAAGGAGAAAGGAAAGTCCATTCTGATCCAAACTAGTTTTAAAAAGTCATTGTTAGCTCTATTTCATATATCAGAAAAGGAAAATATACATTTTTCAGTATCTTTTATTATCTTCGTAACAAATATAACAAGTAACAATATTCTTTCAGTCGCGAGGACTGTTGTCTATAACAAGTACATATAAAAAGTCCAATATGTATACATTAATATACTTAACCATTCCCATGTGTTTTACCACATATGTCAGATTCACAATAGTTAATGTATTCATACACTATGTATCATCTTTAGCGTCAACAATGTGAAATCGAATGTCAAAACGTACATTCCCTGTTTCGCTACCCTCATGTACCGTGTTTGCTAACGCCAACACTTGTCTTCAACTTGGTATCAACTAAATGAATATGATAATATAATGTCATTTTCTCTGAGAGCGCATTCATGCACATATATTCACCATGGAACACAAGTAAACTTTTGGCAGAGTTCGGCAAAATGTTGTCCTCACCAGGCAGTTTTTGGACAATCATAATTTACATAGCATCTTTTGTTACAAGATGAACTGCGAATTGTTCATTGTGTAGATTGTATATCGCAGGAAGCTTCACAGAAGATGTCTGTGTTGAATAATTTGACTTCATCCTGTTCATTCCGGTAGACACATCTATACATTTTGGGAACAAATAAGTTCAGTGTTACACGTTGTTCCATTTTCGAGCATTGGTGTTGTGGGTCCAATCTTTGATAAGAGCCATTATCAATGGTTATGCGTATTTCCAAACAAACTGTCATCACTGTCGGAGTCCAGCGAACTCAAATCCTCTGTTGAGCTTGATGATCCTGCAAAATTAACAATAGCAAAAATAATTATTGATACCATAGTGTATTTGTATTTGATCAAGAAATAATCAATCAACATGTATTCAATTTTGTCACATATTTATAAGTTAATTTGATTGATGCGTTTATGGAGTAGATATGTCATTCTAGATGATAATATTTTAAGTAAATTGATATAACTCTTAATAAACAGTTACACAAATTACCTTCAATGCTGGAGAAGGATCCACTGAGGTGTCTAGATATGCTAAACTGATTCTTTCGTTTGGAGATGGACTCATCAATATTCACAAAACTCATGCGCCCGTTGACCAGAGCCAGTTTCTTCCTGAGAGGTTTTTCAGAATTCTTGTGCCGTTTGGTCAGTGTTTGGATGTTGTTGTTAATGTTCATAAGCTGCTTCATCAACTGGACATCTTGTTGTCTCAGGTCAAGCTTCAATTGATAAAATATTGAAATGATAATTGAGTACATTCTGATCACGATCTCTCGTCCATAATCGCATGCTTAATATACAACTTGACTATATTTACTCCCCATCCCCTGTTAACATTTCAAACAAATATTTTGCTGTAGACATCAGTCATTATTTTATGCTGAAGACAAAGAATTAGAAACATTTTAATGATGCAACTACAAATAAAATACTTTTATTTCATGAATATATGAAAAAAAATAATTACCATTTCGCTTCTGAGTGTTGCAAGAGCGCTGGTGATTCTGTCGGTAGTGGCGATGTTAAAGGCTGTCTGTGCAGATTCCATGATAATATCCTGACTGTTTGAAAACTATCTGATTCGTATTCTGTGATGTCTAGGCGAGAACTGATCAGACTGGGATTGTCATTCATTTATATACCAGCTCCTCGTGTCTGTATGGGGTAGTAGAATCACTGCGGACGAATGAATACCAAACCACAGAGCACCTGGACCGAGGACACACGCCACCGGAGAGATATCATTTACCCGTATGACGTATAAGGCATGTGTTAAGTGATTCAAATTCAGGCCATGAGATGGTGTTTGATATATTTACTATAAACCGCTGGTTCTACCACATACAAATCTAGCGAGGTATGAGGCATATGAGATTAAACCGCCCTCCTATCGACGTTTGACAATGTACGTTTTTTAGTAGTTTCATTAATGAAGCAGAAACTCCTATTTAAAGTCTCAAAGATATACATTTTTCAGAACGAAAAGACTTTTCACAAAAGTAATAATAACGAAAAAAACTATTTGCATTATAATGATCATTAACCTAAATTCGAGTTTAATAATTCATTTCTCATAATGAAAATTCGAAATTGCACTACTCGATACGGACAGTTGACACATCTGCTTTGCAACTCTTTAGAAGTGTCGCTTCGGATATCTTATGATATTCGTATTAATACGATATTCGTAACCATGAAAAAGCAGACATGAAAAGGGAGGGGGGGATATCGAGTTTTAGTGCAGAGATCATAAGAATATTTTTCTTTGGTAGTTTTAGTGAACATTTATATTTTATACAAAGGAAATGTGTGAGGTTTGTAGGATTACAGTAAGTATATTGAATATACATGTACTGGTATCTTTATCTTTTTCGGTGTGAATATGTAATGTACTTAACAAGCCCTGACTGTTTCACACCACCACGCACTATATAATACCAATTCATATGAGAAGACAAAAAGTCAAATCGTCACAATGTTCCGTTAGAATGAAATCTATGTATTTATTTTGTAGAACGAAGACGTTCGTGTGTATAGTGTACCATTGTTTAACAAAGTTGTATAGATAGAACTCTGTTGATAAGTAATAGTACATACATCACAATACACTTAAGCTTATCTGCAATAAACACGATAACTTCTACGATGTTCAAATTGAATGTAATTGTGTTTTAAAGTACAAGAGTCGAGCACATCCCTGTGTCAAAATTCTTGTATATGTACCCTTAGACGGTGATACATCTGAATGAATGCGTAAGTTTTGTTAGATTTACATAGCATAACATATCCTGGAATAAATCTGAGATGAAATTGTGTTTCATAAATAAAAAAGAAAAAAAATGAAACTTTAGGAATTCCATCAGTGTTTATCGTACTTAATTCCTTAGATCAACATCAATAAATGAAACTTAATTCTATAAGTAAAGGAATATTTTTTAATTCTTTTATATGAAAATTACAAACCGAAGCCGGTAATTATCAATGCATATATACAAATGCCATGAGTTACAATGTAGATAACTCGATGATAAATAGAGGATATTGAATGGTTTCCCGTTTAATATAACATATATTTCATACGAGTGAAATATATGTTATATTTAATGGGAAACCATTCAATTTTCTTTTTATTGCATTGCATATACTCAAAAACAAAATTAAAAACATCGAAAAATTACTAGTGTCAAAAATTGCGGGAATCTGTAATGACGTCATCTCTTTGTGACGTTACTCCACCTCAACTTGACGGCGCCATTTTGAAAGGACTGATCAACGCAATGTAAGCGTTTATGCTGTTATCGAAGAATCTGTGCATGAAAAGCTAACGTCAAGTGAGTGTTTTGTCAGAAATACACAAATCTAAAACATGTCTATTTATCTCCGCTTCCCTGAAAACGCAAGTTTCCAACGAGTGAATCCAAAGGGCCCGCTCTGAGTGGTAAAAAAATGGAAACTTATATTTTATGCCAAATATATTTTCACTACAAAATTATGATTTTACTGACAATCTTTTTCTTTTTCACTGCTCATCACTGCAGTGAAAATATAAGTTTTATTAGTCTAATAAATTTCTATATTTCACTGGCAAAAATGCAATAAAGCTTGTTATAAATAATAAATTGTCATCATGAGTGATGGATGATTATAACAAATAGAAAAACGATGCATCATCAATATTGATAGTAAATGCTGTCATGAGGGAATATTAGTTATTTATTAATCACGAGTTGCATGTTGTGTGTCACTTTTTGTGTAGCTGCCGCCCTTAAAAGTATTGTATGGAAATTCCATCGAATGACACATTGATATTTTTCAAGGTTGCATTGACATGTATATAAGATATGCCGATTATTTTTATCTGAATTGCTCATAAGGCGAATTTTTCTATACGAAATTAGTAAAATGACAAAAACTTTCCTATTAAGCACGTTATAATGGACCGAACAACATTATGTTTCATTTGACAGGAATGAGTTTGCACTATTTTCTCCTCACTTTAGAGCGATAGTAAAGAGCAATTCATATGCATCACTTACACATCTGGAACGCCTTTTATTATTGTATAATGTAATATACATCTCTCTTTCTCTAAAATTCATATTTCATGCTGACAGATTGTTTGAGTATTATCTTCTCTCATCTCTATCAAAGATTCGTAGAATAATTATTGATAATTAAGTTTTAATATCAAGCTTTATGACTATTGGAAGTGACTGCAATTGCAATAATATAGCATAATTAAACTGAGATAAAATACTATTTACTTAAAAGTTGAAAATATAAAATGATTGATTAAAAAATTGTATCATCAAAACAGAAAGCAAAGGAGTTTTGTAGCGTATGTACATATTTGTATATACCACCTGTCTGCTTGTCTATTAGAGGTATTCTATTTATTCGAAATTAAACAATATCAAATATTTTATATGTTGTGATGAGGTACGTGAGATTCCACATCGAATTGAAATACATATCTCTAAATAACACAATTGTATTTACGTTGCTTTACCTTAAATCCACAGTATACTTTGTACTTTACATTTGTATACTGTTTGTGTTAAATAAAGTGTTGGATCATAACTTGTCATCACACAAAGACAGCTGAACAAAGAAGACGTGGGGCAATTGTTCTCAATCAAGTCAGTGCTGTACATCTTACTGAACATTACTATCAACATCAGATAATCCTTGTAGGTACTGAAGAACATTGTTATTATTGATCTTTATTGTTATTAAAGTACACGTTTTGATCGGCATAGTTTGATTACGTTAGTTCACAGTCGTTCGTCTGTCAACACCAATGCTACTGTGTACTTTACGGTGCGGGTTCAAAATTGTAGTTGATAATTTGGTAAAAACTGAGGCAAAAGATTTAAAGGTAGTGCATTGTAGGTTGTTTGATTTAGCTTTTCTCAAATGTTTGACAACTTATGCTGATCAATATTTATTGTATTCATACATTTGAAATAATACTTAAACTTTCACTTTATCTAAAATCTTTTGTGAACAATAATTTTCGATTTACGTGGACAAAATGATAAAACTTACTTTCTTTATCAAAACATTAGTAAAAAATCAAAAGTGCTCACTCAAATCTTATATTTCAACACCATGTTATGTATTTGGAATTAGTTCTTTAAACTACCCATGCAGCACATGCCAATTCGTTATAAAACGTATGTTTCGACATTATCCCATATCAAACACCGTTATACCACATGAATCACTGCTATACATATAATTTGAAACGTGTATAGTTTTTTACTTACTGTTACTGCTTATGTGTACAAAAACACTGCTGGTAGACCATAAAGATTTAAATAAACACCTAAATATTGATTTTAATAAGTGATTATCCCAGTTAAATCCACTTTATCGCACACCTACATAAGTGTTAAGTAGCAATTTGCTTTTGATTGCTCTTTGAATTATAGATATATACATTTATATATATTGATCATAATGTAAATGACTATTTATGAAAATATTAGGATTATAATAAGCCATCAAGGACATGCTGGAATACAATGATAAAATTTCTTTTCATAGAACTTATGATAGGACGAACAATGCTCTATTACAATGTGTGATTACAATGTCTAGCGTGTCATCATCACATTGTATATATTTACCTAGAGAGAGTTATTCAATAAAATGCTTCAAATATTACATCATAGATGTAAACATTTGAATATTCTTTACATACCTGTACCTATTTCATGCGGTAAAGATATTTATTTATATCGATATCTAGTATTTGCTTTAAGCGAAAATTTTATAGAAAGCTCATCAATAATTATCGAATTTCATATTATAAGGTATATATATACAAATGACACATTCTTATCATCAGTGTTTGCTAATACAGGGATTTTTCAAATTGTATAACATAATTGATAGATTGTATTTTGTATCACCATTATGTATGTAATGGTTGAATACGTTCGCGAATAAACGCACGAGTTTGAAGACGAGAAAAAACAACTATTGAAATATCTCTATATTTGTTGAGATTGTCTTGTTTTTAAATATCCGCATACTTTGTTCCTTTTTATACACAAAGCTACGCATGCCGATTACTATCTGACACAAGTGTTGGATCATCGGTTGTCATCGAACATTGTCTCTCGGATAATAGAGACATAAGTCCATTGTTCCAAAACAGACCCCGTGATGTTCATCTCTCATGTGAACATACTTAACAGCATCAGATAACCTTAATAGGTAAAACAGATCATTGTCAGCATTTTTTCTCATTGTGATCAAAGTACCTGTACGCTTATATCATTGTATACTGAGTTACAATTGCTTAAAACATTCGAATATAATCTTTATAACACTTGCTTCCATGTAGTTTACTTAACGAATGCTGTTAGAACCACCAACATTTTTGAGTTCTATTAAGACAAAGAGTAGCTTGCAAGCAGTTTTGTATAATTCAATTAAACCATACATGTAAACGTAATATGAAATAAAACAAGTTAATAATTTGGATTTATTAAACCAACAGGAAATACAATAAGTCTTCTAATCCAATAAAACCGGGAATAATGCGTCATCTTTCACCTGCAATATACGATACGTTTGTTATTAATCCTATTAATTATGAATTCTCTGTTTAGTATGCAATGCAGGTTTTTACGTTGCCTTGCACATCTATAACCCAGATGTTAAACAATCTTGTGAAATGGTTGTCAATCTGAATATGCATACAATCAAGAGATTAAAAACACTATAACACTCGAGTATTCGATATTGCGTATTGCGTTGAATTAAATTACTTAATAGTGTATCATTTCTTATGTTGTATCCGATGATTTTAATCGAACAATTTACAATATTTCTTCTGCAGTGTTGATAATCAACTCCATATATATATAGTAGTGAATAATTCAGGTTTAAGAGCTCGTCACTGAGGATTACATAACTTTGTAAATTAAGTTTTTCCATATACTGTAACTTCACATTTTTTCGCACGATTAAAATTTATCGGATAATGACATTTGGTCAGATAATCCCCCTAATTAATAGAAATATATATACATTTATAATACACAAATGTACAGAAAACGCAATAGGCACAGTCATACTTTAATGCAAAGCTTTAAGCACCAGAGAACTTTATGGCTTGAATATATGATCGGTAAAACACTACAACTTGTTGCAAAAATAATAAAATCCTTGTCTTAGTTGAGATTTATTTTTATTATCCCAATAACATTTAAAAAATAATTAACAGCTTTACGCCAGTCAGTTCGACTGTTGTCAATAACAATAATATAATGATTCAATACATTACACACTCACATACTTTTCAACCTTCGTGCGAATCTACACACCTGTGTCGTGATATGTACAATTAAACTCATTCATACTGTGTATATTAAATCCATAATCGATTGCGGCTAATCGATAGTCTGAAATTTAAAATAAATCATGTAAAACTTATTGCAATTATAAATCATCTCTTCATATACCTTTGCGTCATGTTTTCTATGGGCAAGGCCCTTCGTCAATTGTTATTAGCGGAATATATAAATATATACTCATTTGTCTTGTTCGGAATGTTCATAAACACTTGTGGAACACAGTCATTTGGCAGAGTTCAACTATCTCTTTTTTCAATAGAGACATAGGTCATTCATCACGTCACATCATGGATTGTTCGTTAATACGTTGAAGCTTAGTCCATCTCCTCCATATTTATCGTAATTTCAACATCATCTAACACATTAATATTTCTTTGTAGCTTTCATACGTTTTAAGTTTTTGTTGTTGTTATTTCGGTCAGTATCAATTCGTGTTTCCTGATCTTGGATACGGATTAAAGCACGATTCCCTCCTAATGGCTATGTATGGTTCCACATAAGCTCTCGTCACTGTCAGAATCAATTGAACTCAAGTCTTCCGTGGAGCTGGATGTATCTGAAACAATATTAATTAATGTACAATTAGTTAAATTCGCAACTGATAGCAATAATTGGAATTCGAAAAAAAAATCGTATTATTTTTACATTATATTTACATGTGATTTTTGGTGCATATTTTGGAAGATTTCTATTGCTATTTCATCATTTGAAATAAAAACATAATTACCTTCAATGCTAGAGAGAGATCCGGTTCTACCTCTGGACATAAAGCTTTGAGTTTGTCTGTTAGAGATGGGCTCGTCAATATTCACGAATGTCATTCGGCCGTTGATCAGGGCGAGTTTCTTTCTTAATGGTGTACTAGAGCTTCGTTTCCGTTTGGACAGCGTTTTGATGTTGTCATTGATTGACAGTAACTGTTTCATCAACTGCACATCTTGTTGTCTAAGATCTAGCTGTAATTATCAAAACAATACTGTTTAACTATTGATGAAAAGTCATAGTATGTTAATACTATTTTGGGCTATAGAAATAAGAATATCATGCCATGTAAAACCTTTTAAATAGATATTTCAATATCGAAAATCATGAATATCAGTAAGCGTATTGATAAACATATAGCGATTATTGTATATCAGAATATAGTTTACTTATGATAGAAACTTTTTTGAACAAACCTTTATTGCTAATTAAAAAAATAAAATCAATGTAATCTAGCTGTACAAATAAGACGCCTTACGTACCATTTCACTCCTGAGAGTTGCTAGAGCGCTGTTTATCCTGTCGGATGCGGCGGTGTTGGAAGTTGTCTGGGCGGATTCCATGGTGATTAGTTTAGTGTTATAGAACAAGTTGTTCCGTGTATTTAGTGTCTAGGCGAGAAGTGATATGGCTAGCGTTATTAAGTCTTTATATACTACCCCTTTGTCACGGGTAACTGACGGACTGACCACGTGATCCTATGCCACTGGAGACCGATCGGTTACACCTTGTGTGTGTCGGTGTAGCTGCTAATCGGGTGCGGGATTATATTCCGTAGATGGTGTTTGATATGGTTCTCATACTTCAGACATTTTACTACATATGTTCTCCCGCATAGCAAACAGGCAACAGGAATACCTGGACTGAGAACAGGAATGACATTTTCTTGATATGAGGTGTGGCAGATGTCAAGCAAATTGATACTACATACATATATTGCTTTTTGACATTTTTAAGATCACAAACTTACTTAGAGATAGAAAGTCCTGATGTTTCAGAAATATTTGTTTGAAATCAGCTGAGTTCAATAGGCTTCTATTATTAGCACATTTTCTGAATATCGCTTGGGTATTGTTTCTTGTATTTATTCTTTCTTTCCGTTAGTTAATCCATTGAAATTGTGTTCATCCGTATACATATTAGAGATATCTTTGCATTAACATTCTACTGGATACGTTCAATGAATTCAAATTAGTATTGATATTGTGTTAAAAAAATAAAAACAAAACAAAAATAACAAAAAACAAAAAACTGAATGGCGATGAAAGGATATTTGGTTCTACCTTCGTGCGACTGTATTTTGAGGTTTATATAAATATACAGTAGCTTTTTAGTTAGGGAATTATGCGGACCATATATACTATGTACCCGGCTTTTAACAATGCAGCTCGGGATTTGAGTAGATATGTATAAGTAATATAGCACGAAAGATAGTCTTTTTGCGGCAGGACTATTTCCGATTTCATCTTAAAATCAATTGTGTTTACAAAGTAAATAATTTCATTTTGGCTAACACACGACCCATTATGGTAAAGAGAAAAAGAGTCGCATATTTCATACGTTTTGTATGGCGGACAGATACAAGCCTGAGTCTTTGTGTAAAAGCATTTCGTACGTGACCTTATAAACGTTGTGTATAATCAATGTATTTTGTAGCTAGATATACCGTTACCTTATCGAAACCAATACCGCTAAAATATCAACGTTATTTAGATCGGCTCACACACCCTGTACCACTATAACATTTCCACCTTTGACAAGTTAAACTGTTCTATCGCAATGGTACAAGCTGGGGGTAAACTACTATGTACATAAGTCAGGTTTCACCATAGCTAGGCCAAGTTGCTTAGCCTAGATTTTTGTTCAACAATTGACACATTTCATGATATTATTTGTAAGGGATATGTTGAAAATTTTGAAATGATTCTGCATGATGTTGTTGATTTTCCCCCCCGTTGTATGTCAATCTTAAGCATATTCCTTTGCAGTTCAGCAAGGATATACATGTATACATGTATGTGTATATGTGTGTGTTACACTGTTGAAATGGTATAGGATGGCGTACATGGTCCCAAATTCAGTGTCTTTATTTTTATTGGAATTTTAGAAACATTTACTCATATATCTAAATATACCCTGCAACACATCATAGATAATAATTAATGTTAAGAACGCCAATTGAATAAAAATCATCACATGTCAACTACAATATCATTTGTGGCATATTATATCACTCATTCGTCCTAGAAATGTAAATATACTATTGTACCTAAAAATGTTAGAAGTATTAAATGTTATTGTGTTTATCCCGTTGGTAATTTAAGATGGAATTTTATTCAATATGTTTAACCTTTTCGTAATATCCAGTACGTGTATTTATCTAGTGTACCGGATTTTGTGGAAACTTAACAAAATATACGCGAAATTCACATTGAAATCATCTTAACCATACGATGATGATGTCTAATTCCGCTGTCCTTTGGTTTATTTATTTGTCTAGGATAACATATATTTATACTTCAATACAAAACAGAAATGTTTAAGAATGTAAGATAGTGTGTAGCAGTTTCGATACTTAAATCGATATATGGATTCTTGACATATTTAAAGCACACATTTCATGAACAAATGTAGATACCTAGTCAAACACTATCCTAACAATGTATACATAAACAATAGCCATATATTGTCAATGTGCCAGATGTAACTGATCTCTCTACTTAGGCATGTGGATCATACAATATCGTATTTTACGCAGGCTTGCTTATGGATAGAGGGTTGTAATAAATAGGAATGAAAACAAAAGCCTGCTCATTTATTACAAAAGAGTGTTTATAAGATTGATCAGCCAAAAAACATTGAGTATGCATCTATGTTATCAAACAAGGCAACCACTGACAGGATACTGTTATTAGACAAATTCAAATACAAAACAATATGTAATGTATTGTATCTAACAATATCTTGACTATTTTGTTTTATTTTGACACCATTGTGGTTAAAGTTAAACTGTAATACTCTTTTAAGTATGTAATGCAAAGCTCGATACGCAGACAGAGAGGATGGTAACCATGAAGAGATACTTTGATTTTAGTTGATCCGATGTAATTGGTGCCGTTTCACTTAATATCTATGATGTGTTTGATGAAACATGCTGATTTACAAACAATTCAAGAGATATCCATAGCAAATAGAAAACAAGAACATTAACGTTTTTCTGGTAACATTTTTCTTTATTTTAATGATATCCTTAACATGGTAATAAATATTGCAACTATCCCAATCACCGCACTCAATACACATGCGTTAACAATACACATTCATGTCAACTGGACATAGGATCATACACATCTCTATTCATTTATTATTTCACATTTACATCAATGCAAGCTTTTAGTAACTCAATCCCATACCTTTTGATCTGATTTCAAATTTCATAAAACACATACGCTCTTTTTGGGAAAACGACAATTGACATGGGTAAAATAGCCTGTGTGGAAAATCTTATCTGCCGGAGTTAGGTTTTCGTTTTGTCATTGTCTTGATGTTGTCGTTGATACAAATAAGCTGCTGCATCAACTGGGCATCTTGTTGTCCCAGGTCAAGCTGCAATGATAAAAGTGAACGTTATATTACAGTTGAACAACATTGGTTATGCTATTTTAGTAGACCACGTAGATGGTACATAATATATACAATAACATATCGTTAAGCGTATGAATTAGATGAAATTTACCATATCACTCCTGAGTGTAGCAAGAGCACCATTTATCCTTTCAGCTGCGGTAGTGCTTGATATCATTCGTTCGGATGCCATGGCTGGTGAATTCTAGACGGTTTTGTAACAACCTGGTCAATGTCTGTGAATAAAATGATCAGATATATTTTCTCTTTTCTTTATATGCCAACTCCACCATTACGTTTGGCTACGAAAAATCCACGGGTGGTGTAGCATTTTAACACACAGAACACCTATCGTAGAAGCCAAGTATATCAATTACATTTTGACTATATAACATATAGCCACAGAGCATGTATTTGGTGCTTAATTGTTTGGATGGTGTTTGATAAGGTCACAATTAATGCATTCCTACAGTAAATGATATGCTCCCCACGCAGTATACGTTCACAATACGTGTTTAGGGGAAGTACCGGCAACATTTCTGTATTCACCTGCAGAATATGCAGGGTCAATATACCAACATACAATAAGTTAGGCTTTTGATCAATATTGTCAACAACTTGTTTTTAATATACATATATTCATAGATTCAATTCATATATACATGAATGTAAACCAACAAAATGAAGCAAACTATATCATATTACAAGTTCTATTTTGACAACGTTTTTGAAGTATAAATACGACATGGTTTTACCTGCAAAATGAATGGTCAGTAGGTTGTCTATCTGGTATTTTACTTTACTGTTCAGGGTATATAGTTATTATATCAAAAACATGTTCCGTCTTAATCCTTTAAACACAGACCAAACCGTGAACAGTTTTGAAACTGTCTTTTGTTGAAGCATTATATTAGTATATTTGGCGCACTAAGGACATATAGGGAAAAGACTGTATCACATGAACATTTTCATATATGTGTCCCAATTCGCTGGTCTTTTTTTCTTTCAACCTAACTACCTTTAAAAAAGAACCAGATTTTTAAGTTGTTGATCTTAAGCAGATTAACTGTGACGAAGTTTTGCATCACACGTACAATAAGGATAGATACCTTTTAATTTTGCATGACAAATAGAGAAACGACATTTTTGCTGTTGCCTCCTTTAAATTGTTTCTTATCGAATTGATGAATTCTGCTTAATGTATGAACCGAGAACAATTCAATGAACATTCGTCATCAATAGAAAACAAAAACAACAATATTCTGATCACTTTTGTTTATTTCAATATATAACGTTGTAAAACATATTGCAACTTCCCAAATTCTCTCTCTCTCTCTCTCTCTCTCTCTCTCTCTCTCGAGAAAAATTGAACATTCATAAATTTACATATGCAAAAAGCTAGGCTTACAACAACTCACTGACATACGATCATTTATTCAATCGCTTGTCTAGACTCAAACTCATATTTTCAAAACAGACACTTGATCTGCCTAATTTGTCTTATGTGGAATACCAACACACTCGTCAACATGGGATATATTAATGCCTCATTTACAACCTTCAAATTTTCTTTTAATTTCGAGTTACACTAATATTCGAAAACCACATGCATATATTCATATTATTTGAACACATTAATACAAAATGGCAGTTTTGAGCTAATCAATGAAAGAATTGTTAAAACTTTGTTTTTCCTTCTTGAGTTAAGTATCAGGGTACGAATCAGTATACACGTTCTCTTTGGATTAACGAAAGTAAAGCAATGTCCTTATTATTGGATTGACATATGAAGTCTTTGAATATCTTCGTATAAACTCGGGTTTCTTCACACGTATCTATAGATTGACAAAAATGTCTGTCCAAATTTAGATCACAGTTCAGTTCATCTGGCTCCGCAGTATAAAAAGGAACGTTGTAGGATTGACGTTGTTGATACATGGAATAAGATCTAATAATGTTTCTTATCGTCATCATTGCTTGTTTTTAGCACAAGTTTTCCTATTTGTTTAAAGTTCAATAACTCGGAAACAGTTTTGTAAACACTGTATGGATTAATTTTCAATACCAGACAAACTTTCGTCACTGTCCGAATCTGCAGAACTAGAATCTTCTTCTGGAATCGATTCATTCTGATTAATAAACTTCCGTCGCCCGTTGAGCAAGGATTGTTTCGTTATGCGTTGTCTGCCTGAATTAGGTCTTCGTTTGGTCAGTGCCTTGATGTTGTCGTTAATACAAATAAGCTGCTGCATCAACTGGACATCTTGTTGTCTCAGGTCAAGCTGTAATGATAAAAGTGAACAATTTATTAGATTTTTTGATCATTCAAAAAGGTACAGGACTGAAATATACCTCACTTATAGAGCATAACATAGTCATTGATAGTAATCAATAATTGTATACAGTTTTTTATTACTTACCATATCACTCTTAAGTGTTGCAAGCGCACTATTTATCCTGTCTGTGGCGGTACTGTTGGATGGTACAGATTCCATGTTCATTCCTGTGTTTGTTGTAACAAGTTAGTCAGTGTCTGAGTAAAAAATGATCAAAGCCTTGATTCATTCCTATATATACTAGTCCTCCAACCTCACGTGAAGCTACGTGAATCCGCGGGTGTCTTCTTTTAGAAACACACAAAGCTTCTGTTAGTTTAGCCAAGTACCTATGTGGAGAGATCGGTTACATTTGGCACATGTACACAATGTTTTCTACAGTGCCAAGGCATAGATATTTTTGGGCATTAATTGTTTAGATGGTGATAGATAACCTATCTATATTATTTCATTCTTATGGTAATTGATATGTTCCCCGCAATGATAAATAATATGTTTACGTTGGTGGTATGCTTTTAAACCTTGTGACAGCAAGTGCTTTTAAGTTTTATACTTACAAGGAGAAGAATTCAAGGCCGATGTATTGACACATATTTTCACTGATTACATACTTAACGTTGTCCATCAGAGTAATACGTTTTGCTCTTTATAAATACCTAGAGATTGCAAAGATGCACATGGTGAATATATTTCCCAGTGATACCAGACATAGAATAAAATATTTTTGACGTGAACCATCGACGTGTCTGGAAACAGTATATCATTTTCTGATTTAAATAGAATTAACAATGATAAACTATTTCTATATTTATATGTAATGCTGTCTGTAAGTGTATATATGACCGTATTATCAAATGTGATGTATGCACCAGATCTAACTAATTTACGAATGATAAACACAATGAATAACGTGAAAGATTCTGCGAGTTCTTTCTTTGATAAATTACATGCTACTTTTTGGACGAATCTGAGATTAGATAACCAAACATACTCGTTAATAACTGACAGTGTCATAACTGATTATCTGTTTTTTGTGTCATAACGTATAAAACGTATCGCATTTCTAATCCAACCTGTACAACATTTAAATTGGAAATATAAATAGATAGTACATTCATACATCTAGGATAGGTACCGAGATATATTTGAAATCAACAGGATCAAATCATCAATCGAATTCGCTTGATGTCATTACAGTAAGTTTGTTTATGATACAATCGATAAAGTGTGTTTGGCTTCTGGTCACCAAACAAATTCATTGTTCATCCAATCAGAATTGATAACACGAGCAATAATATCTCATTCAATTTTTATTTTCAAATTCTTTAACATAATAATAAATATTGCAAGTTTCCCAACTCAAAACGACACTTAACAGTAAACAAACCAGACAATTGAACACATTTATCCATCTGACTACCAACGTGATAATGTTACATACACACCAATATAGTATACAGTCACACAATTACGTCAGCCATTTAATCTTATATGACTTAACAACAACTAAAACATCCATGTACAGTAGCTGTAAACAACCAGAAACGCACGTGTCTACATGTATTTTGCTACCAACGTAATAAGTTGAAATACACATCAATATAAGTATGGGGTTACTCATTTACATTAACCATTGAATCAAGTATGACTACAGAATAACTTCGACCTTTTGGTGACAGTAAACATTTTTTTCTAGAATTGTCAAGGATATAATCTCTTTCTTAAAACCACACATTTAAATTGACAGCTTTTCACGCAATTGGTCTACATTCACACTCATCAGTATAAACATATACTTCTTTTTTACGTATCAGTTGATTCATTCATACTATTGAACACAGTAATATAAAGTATGGCAGGCATGAGCAAATGTCCCTTTTAAAGAAACGTCATTTTCACTATTGAATGTACAGGAAACTTTAAGCGTTTGATGCTGGGCATTTTAGATCCACTGATTTCAAGTAATGTCCACATTCTCTTTAAAGCATTTGATGTCTTCGAATCTCTTCTTGTAAAATTTATGTTTTTTCTATAGTAAAAGAATGTCCAAAAGTATATGTCCATATTTAGATCGCATTTAATTGTCAGTGTAGCGAGACAAAATGCATGGAACCGGCAATATCAGCCTATGCGATATGTGTCCAACAATATTTCTTCCCCAATACTCGCACCAATGGTTCTATATTTAGGTCCTGTCTGTTAAGTCTTCAGTTTATCTGTAACTGTTATCTAACATAAGATTAATTTTCTATACCAGAGATACTTTCATCACTATCGGAATCTGCAGAACTCAAATCTTCTTCTGGAATCGATTCATTCTGATTAATAAACTTCCGTCGCCCGTTGAGCGAAGAGTATTTAGTCCTCCGTTGCCTGCCGGAGTTAGGTCTTCGTTTGGTCAGTGCCTTGATGTTGTCGTTAATACAAATAAGCTGCTGCATCAACTGGACATCTTGTTGTCTCAGGTCAAGCTGTAATGATAAAAGTGAACAATTTATTAGATTTTTTTATCATTCACAAAGGTACAGGACTGAAATATACCTCACTTATAGAGCATACCATAGTCATTGATTAGTAATCAATAATTGTATACATTTTTTTTTTATTACGTACCATATCACTCTTAAGTGTTGCAAGCGCACTATTTATCCTGTCTGTGGCGGTACTGTTGGATGGTACAGATTCCATGTTCATTCCCGTGTTTGTTGTAACAAGTTAGTCAGTGTCTGAGTAAGAAATGATCAAAGCCTTGATTCATTCCTATATATACTAGTCCTCCAACCTCACGTGGAGCTACGTGAATCCGCGGGTGTCTTCTTTTAGAAACACACAAAGCTTCTGTTAGTTTAGCCAAGTACCTATGTGGAGAGATCGGTTACATTTGGCACATGTACACAATGTTTTCTACAGTGCCAAGGCATAGATATTTTTGGGCATTAATTGTTTAGATGGTGATTGATAACGTATCTATATTATTACATTCGTACGGTAATTGATATGTTCCCCGCAATGATGAATAATATTTTACGTTGGTGGTATTCTTTTAAACCTTGGGACAGCAAACGCTTTTAAGTTTATACTTACAAGTAGAAGAATTCAAGGCCGATGTATTGACACATATTTTCACTGATTACATACTTAACATTGTTCATCAGAGTAATACGTTTGGCTCTTATATAAATACCTAGAGGTTGCTTGTTTGTTTGTTTGTTTCTTTGTTTCTTTTTGTTTAACGTCCTATTAACAGCCAGGGTCATTTAAGGACGTGCCAGGTTTTGGAGGTGGAGGAAAGCCGGAGAACCCGGAAAAAAACCCCACCGGCCTATGGTCAGCACCTGGCAACTGCCCCACGTAGGTTTCGAAATCGTAACCCAGAGGTGGAGGGCTAGTGTTAAAGTGTCGGGACACCTTAACCACTCGGCCACCGCGGCCCCTCCTAGAAGTTGCAAAGATGTACATGGCGAGTATACTTTCTAGTGATACCAGACATAGATTAAAAGATTTTTGACGTGAACCATCGACGTGTCTGATTTAAATAGAATTAACAATGATAAACTATTTGTATATTTATATGTAATGCTGTCTGAAAGTGTATATATGACCGTATTATCAAATGTGATGTATGCACCAGATCCAACTAATTTACGAATGATAAACACAACGAATAACATGACAGATTCTGCGAGTTTTTTCTCTGATAAATAACATGCTTAATACTTTTTGGACGAATCTGAGATTAGATAACCAAACATACTCGTTAATAGCTGACAGTGTCATATCTGATTATCTGTTTGTGTGTCATAACGTATAAAACGTATCGCATTTCTAATACAACCTGCAGAACATCTAAATTTGAAATATAAATAGATAGTACATTCAAACATCTAGGATAGGTACCGAGATATATTTGAAATCAACAGGATCAAATCATCAATCGAATTCGCTTGATGTCACTACAGTTAGTTTGTTTATGATACAGTCGATAAAGTGTGCTTGGCTTTTTGTCACCGAACAAATTCATTGTTCATCCAATCAGAATTAATAACAAGAGCAATAATATTTCATTCAATTTTTATTTTTCAAATTCTATAACATAGTAATAAATATTGCAATTTCCCTAACTCAAATCGGCGCTTAACAGTAAACATCCAGACAATTGAACACATGTATCCATCTGACTGCCAACGTGATAATGTTACATACACACCAATGTAAGCATACAGCCACACAATTACATCAGCCATTTAATCGTATATGACTTAACAACAACTCAAACATCCATGTAGCTGTAAACAACCAGAAACGCACGTAATAAGTTGAGATACACATCAATATAGGTATGGAGTTACTCATTTACATTGACCATTGAATCAAGCATGACTACAGAATAAGTTCGACAATCTGGTGACAGTAAACTTTTTTTTTCTTAAATTTTTCCAGGATATGATCTCATTCTTAAAAGCACACATTTAAATTGACAGCTTTTCGCGCAACTGGTCTACATTCACATTCATCAGTATAAGCATATACTTCTTTCTTACATATCAGTTGATTCATTCATACTATTGAACACAGTAATATAAAGTATGGCAGGCATGAGCAAAGGTCCTTTTGAAAGAAACGTCATTTTCACTATTGAATGTACAGGAAACTGCAAGCGTTTGATGCTGGGCATTTTAGATCCAATGATTTCAAGTAATGCCCACATTCTCTTTAAAGCATTCGATGTCTTCGAATCTCTTCTTGTTAATTTTATGTTTTTCTATAGTAAAAGAATGTCCAGAAGTATATGTCCATATTTGGATCGCATTTGATTGTCAGTGTAGCGAGACAAAATGCATGGTTTTAGAACCGGCAATATTAGCCTATGCGATATGTGTCCAACCATATTTCTTCTCCAGTACTCGCACCAATGGTTCTATTTTTGGGTCCTGTTAGATTAATTTTCTATACCAGAGAGACTTTCATCACTATCGGAATCTGCAGAACTCAAATCTTCTTCTGGAATCGATTCATTCTGATTGATAAACTGCCGTCGCCCGTTGAGCGAAGAGTATTTCGTTTTGCGTTGCCTGCCGGAGTTAGGTCTTCGTTTGGTCAGGGCCTTGATGTTGTCGTTAATACAAATGAGCTGCTGCATCAACTGGACATCTTGTTGTCTCAGGTCAAGCTGCAATAAAACAAATTAACATTCAATCAGATTTTATTTAAAGTTCGTATTTGAAACTAAAAACAAATTATCAGAGATAATCGTTGAAAATTGCTAATTTAAGACAATGCGGAAAAGAAATTAGTGATTAAGCTTATGCATTATATAATCCTTACCATATCACTTCTGAGTGCAGCAAGAGCACTATTTATCCTTTCAGTGGCGGTACTGTTAGATGCTACAGATTCCATGTCTAATCTTTGTTGATACTACTTTTCAATAGTTCTTGCTACCCTTAATTGTTACACACTAATCAGCGTTTGAAGAAGAAATGAGCAGGTTCTATTTTCACTCCTATTTATACTTGTGTACCACCCTTAGGTGGGTCTACGAAAGACCGCGGGTGGTTCAGTATTGAACACACAAAGCACCTGTTGTATTAGCCAATTACCACCAGGGACATATCATTTACACCTGGCACAGTGTTTCAAACAGTGACAAAACCTCTATAGTATTGTTTTATTAATTATGTAGATGGCGAATGATAAGGTTTTTATTCCTGGTCATTCTATATTAAGGTTTCCTACGAGGGTTGAAATATACGTGTGAGGAATACTGAAATTAATAACTAAGTGGGTCGGATACTGACATGGAGTATTCGTTTCTATCCAGAGGTCCTGGCAGCAATTGTTCATAGCGAAGAATACGGTAGTAAAGTACCCTCTCACACAGACCACCAATATCAATACTTCACTAATTTGCTATGATTATTCTATTGATAGATATATAATAAGGTTTTATTAGGAACATTCTTATTTGGACCATTGTCCAACGGAATGTGTAAGCTTTCATACTCATTAAAGTATTCATTGTGGAACAACTCGGTGATGCGGAAAATCGAAATGTCATCCAAACTGACGCTAAATTGAATTACTATATTATCAATGTAATTGCTTACAGCCTTGATGACATTTTTATTAGCTTAAAGCATGTGTCAGTTCATTTATTTGCTGGCATTTCATTATGCTATCAGGAGGAGTTTACAGATATTGCAGTTTCTGAAAAAAATGAAATATTAAAAAAAAAAAAAAAAAAAACCCATTAAAAACAATCATCCAAAATAACCAACTATAACCGTTTTTAATGACATCTGTACTTACTGAATCTATACCACTTTTACTACCTGTTACGCTAAAGTTGAATATAAGGCAAAAGATGAAAATGTTAATATGAGAAAGTACATATAAACCAGTTTTGGAATGCCAAGAATGTACGAAGGATTATTATGAGACTGCCTTTATCACTTTTATTCCCGTTACATATTAAAGTTAGTGTCACCAAGAGCAAAACATATGCGAATCCAGAAGAAAGAAGTTTGGTTAGGAAAATTATCATCCTGACAAACCGATAATCTAGTTTTCAATACTTCATTATTTTAGTTTTTAATTTAGTGATTCAAGGTTGTATCTGGAATAATAGATTGTTGATGAACTTCCATAAGTAAAATCAGAAAAGGCGGAGTGCAAGGCTTTATAACGGTATTGTACTTTTTACTATCGAAAAGTCGAAATTTTGTATAATGATTTGCTTTTCACTTTGATTATGTAATGACGTTGTTTCGGTATGATTTGCACTACCAACATGGAATAATTTATCGTTTCTTGATTAGCTCAGCAGGGTGTCTTCCACATGGAAATGTGATACTTCTTAATATATCAATTATTAAGCATATTGGTTAATAATGACGCATACCTCTGGCTGACAGCCGACCCCTTCGTCGTATACTAAAGTATCGTAATCATAAATAGCTATATTAAGAATAATTAACGCGGGACCAAATACATGTTTCGATGTATCCCGCGTAGATCTCAATATTGTAAAATATTGCTTAGGTTATTGAAATAATCCGAAAGTTTTTTTTATGTATTGCAATAATGCTAGTAATGAAGCTGTCTTACTTTCATTAGTCCTTCACCTAGTTATAAATAAAAGCATATGTAATAACGTGTATATCAAAATAGCTAACATAAGTTTTCTTACTGTCACTTACATTCAGTAATCCTTCAATAAGCAATATATATATATAAACAGTTGAATATATAATAAATATGCTCTTAGTTTTGCAAAATGCTTCATTCTCCATTAGCGTTATAGTGGTATATATACGGAAGAGCATTAGGGCCATTAAGCAAACTTACTAAATTTCGACTTAATAACTCGAAATTTCGAGTTATTATCTCGAAATTTCGACTTAATAACTCGAAATTTCGAGATAATAATTTTAGTTATGGAGATCGGTAATGCACTAGATTTAGTGTCTTTATTCATCATTTGTGTTTCTATGTTAATCATAAGTATATTCAACACAATCTATCATATTCACTTAAAGGGGGATCTCACGAAAGCAAACTAATTTTACTTTTGGTTATTAAGTCGAAATTTCGAGTTATTATCTCGAAATTTCGAGTTATTATCACGAAATTTCGAGTTATTATGTCGAAATTTCGAGTTAGTAAGTCGAAATTTCGAGTTATTAAGTCGAAATTTCGAGTTATTATCTCGAAATTTCGAGTTACTAAGTCGAAATTTCGAGTTATTAAGTCGAAATTTCGAGTTATTAAGTCGAAATTTCGAGTTATTATCTCGAAATTTCGAGTTACTAAGTCGAAATTTCGAGTTAGTAAGTCGAAATTTCGAGTTATTATCTCGAAATTTCGAGTTATTAAGTCGAAATTTCGAGTTATTATCTCGAAATTTCGAGTTAGTAAGTCGAAATTTCGAGTTATTAACACGAAAAGATGAATTTATTTTTTTTGCTTCATGGCCCTAATGCTCTTCCGTAGATAGCGGCCGCCAAATAACAACTTCAGAGTAATAGATTTGTGTACATGTACATTTTCTACACGTACAGTACAACTACTTAATATTGCAAAATGCGTACATGTACATTTTGCAACTTGTCATGTACAGTACAACTACTCAATATTGCATAATGCGTACATGTACATTTTGCAACTTGTCATGTACAGTACAACTACCTAATATCCATTAATATTCCTAACATTCGAATCCAACATTCCACGATTTGACAGTATGAAATTGAGGTTACTTGGTGTAGGAGGATACGTGTTACATAGGGTAGAGCACGTGGTGACAAACTTATATTCCGAATGCCTTTTAGTCCAAAGGCACAACAGTCCGAAGGCTCGATAATCCGAAGGCCCATCGGTCATAAGGCCCAATTGTCCGAAGGTCCGATAGTCCGAAAATATGTAATATTGTAATGTGGATAAATGGTTATATACATGTACATGTATGAATGGTTTCCCATTCAATATAAAAAAAAACAACAAAAAACAAAACAAAAACAAAACATTTTTGCCAAAAAGCATGGGGATCAGTAGCATAATCTTTGACGTCGTGTCCTTGCAACGTTACGCTTCACAATACGACGCCATTTTGAATGGACTGGTCAATGCAATTTTAGTGTTTTCTGCTAAAAAAAGACCTCCAAATGAGCACTTCGTGAATATATGAACATTGATATTTAAGCAAAATAACCACATTTTCTATCATCTTTTAGATTTTGTATATTCAATGTCTACCAAGAGTTGTCATTCCTTGTATTCACATGTTGATGATGGTGGTCAGTTATAGGGCCATTTTTTTGTTAAGATGCGGTGAATTAATTAGTGATGCTGATGTTGTGTTGTTCCTTAAATTCTAGTTGCACACATGTATTAGTGGAAATCCAAGATGCTCACTCACGTTCTCCGCATTTATATTTATCGCGAGATTTGTCACGGAGCCGAGAACGAGGCTTTACCAACGTGTTCTGAACATAAACTACATACATGGTCGTTGTTTACATGTCGAGCATACGTGAACCATGTGACCGGTAAAGTTGACAATGTTCAAAAGCTAATCAGCAATCCAATAGACGTCCGGCAAAATTGGAATTCGAGTCTATTCCCTTTTTCTTTTCTCGCTAAGTTCCAACGAATCATTTCCTTTTCTAAGGAAGTACTCGGGTTTTGCCGATTCCACTCACTTTTGGCAGAAATCTGTCTGCGTTTTCCCAGGTCCACGCTTTCGGTGTTCCGCCATTTTGTATGGACTGTAAAATCCGCCGTTGCATTCAGGGACTAATTTTCAGAGAAACTTGGCCCGGCAGCCACAGTTATTATTTTTGGGAATTCCCCGTATACTCTCATCAATACACATTTTCTTTCAGTTTCTGATTCACGATAGTTTGTTAGGTATGTAGAAATCTATCAAGTCCGAGAACTGTAAAAAGCTCAAAATATTTGTGTTTACGCTCCAAGAACTTTTTCTGTGCATGCCACGCATGTTCTTTCATTGTTTATTTCTGTTGATTTTTTCGCTCCAAATCTTTATCTGTGAAAGTTTCTTTTGAACCATTTGATTTTGAATCTGTCTTTACCTTTAATTTCTTATTTTTCACAATAGGGTTAAAAAAAGATTTAGTAAAAATTTTGAGTAATGCTAATATAAAACTAAATATCAACATTACTGCACAACGTGTATTAGTATATTTACCTATTACGGACTAGCGGGCCTTCGGACTATCGAGCCTTTGGACTGTTGGGTCTTCGAACTATTGAGTCTTCGGACTAAAAGGCATTCGGAATATAAGTTTGTCACCACGTGCTCTACCCTATGTAACACGTATCCTCCTACACCAAGTAACCTCAATTTCATACCGTCAAATCGTGGAATGTTGGATTCGAATGTTAGGAATGTTAATGGATATTAGGTAGTTGTACTGTACATGACAAGTTGCAAAATGTACATGTACGCATTATGCAATATTGAGTAGTTGTACTGTACATGACAAGTTGCAAAATGTACATGCACGCATTATGCAATATTGAGTAGTTGTACTGTACATGACAAGTTGCAAAATGTACATGTACGCATTTTGCAATATTGAGTAGTTGTACTGTACGTGTAGAAAATGTACATGTACACAAACCTATTACTCTGTTGTTGGTATTTGGCGGCCGCTGTCGGCCATCGTACATAATGTCTTTGATTGTCATCTATTTCTTTTACTTAAAATTATATATATATGTTTCTTACGAGTGTCATTCAATCATTCCTTCGATATACGTGTATCTAATAATAAAAGCTAAGGTGGGGTAAGCAGGTAGAATTCAAACCTATTTACAAGTTATACTGTGATGGCCAAATATTGTCAATTGTACATGCAATAAAGGTAGGTATTTGAGCTAATTAAATGTCACGGATGAAAACTGATTTTTCAAATAATGTTCCTCGTGGTGTTAATATTAACCACATCGATAACAAAGGCGGGTTTACAAATCACATTGTGTGTATTATAGGATTGATGTCAAGAATAGGAGGTGTGAAAACAGCTCCCAGACGTGTGGTACAAACATTTGCTTGGTTTTATATTTCAACGGCTTCAAGAATTTGCCACACGGGAGAACCTCCACGCCCCTTTTCCGATCGCACAAAATTTATCAAACACCATCTAGTCAATTAGCATGTAACATTACACCTGTATTGCGTTTACTTGATATACAGGTAACCTGTGAGACAGGTGTAACCGATACCTCCCTGGTGGTACCACAGCGTGTTCACCAGGTGCTGTTACCTGTCATTAACCCCACACAAACGTATAGCTTCCCCACGTAGGAATATGTAGAGGGTATATAAGGGATTCAAGACAGGAATATGATTAGTTCTTATACTGATACTGTACGATACTCTGTCTGGATATTGACAACATAATTACACTAAATCAAGTAGAAATGGAAGCCGTTATAACCGGAAATACGCCAACAGATAGGATTAACAATGCGCTGGCAACATTGAGGAGCGAAATGGTAAATATAATGTCTACATTTTGTATATATATATATATATATATATCTATATGCATAAATTAGAAATTGTCAAGCATTTTAATGATCCAAACTAATCTAATATGATTTAAAAGGTACCTACATGACCTCCTATAAAATATGTTTTCTAGTTGAAAATTTTTGATAATAATACATGTTTATCTTTCCAGCTTGACCTCCGACAACAAGATGTCCAGTTAATGAATCAACTCATATGTATCAATGATAATATCAAGACGCTGGTTAAACGGAGGACGAACCAAGGGAGACCAATGAGAAAGAAAGTTTCTTTGGTTAAAGGAAGACGGAAATTCGTCAATCTGAACGAATCCATTCCAGAGGAGGATTCTAGCTCTGCAGATTCCGATAGCGACGCCAGCATTTCTAGTAACGACAATGACTTGTAATAGGAAACTGGGATAGAGGAACAGCATTTCAAATGAATCCATCAACTGGAATATTGATTCTGCACTCTAGAAAGAGGGATCACTACCGCCATGTAGACAGAAACAAAAGTTTAGCAATTTAAGGTAAATATTTAAAATAACATTCCGAAAAAAATGACTAAATGGTTATTAAATAACGCTCGGTTGTTTAGATTGATTTCAGAATATATAGAAATTGTTTTTCTGTATCGAGTAGATAATCATATAACATTCAAATGTTCACATACGTAATGTTCGAATGTATTTGTCTTTTCAGATAGCCCCAAGTTTTACTGATCTGCCCACTACGGAGACTAACCCATGACGATGTAAAGGTGTCTGTTCGAGCACGTACCATAGGGTGTTTTTTTGCTGAGAACTTGAACACGTATGTGACATAAGGAAATTACGAAATCGCGTGATTCAGTGACGCTCAAAACACTTTCTGGACCCAGATACTTTGATCAGCAGCATGTTTTTATTTCGAAACTTAACTGGCACAATAACACAATCCGAAAGACGTTTTAATGAAAAAACAGACTTTCCTTTGAATGGTGCTTATTGGATAATTTAAGAGTTTCCAAACTTCCTAAAAAGATTCCTATATGTGTGCTTAAGAGTATCTGGTACTAATTTGAAGAAGATGTATCAGTGACATTGATATTTTACTAGGGAATAGCGTCGGAATGGCAAAACAAGCCGCATATACAACTTTGTTCCTTAACGCTCTGTCACTTATTTTGCCAGAGTGTTATTATGTGTTCAACGGGTGCAATATATCAACCATAAACAGAAGTATGATATAATGTGAGGTTTTACCTTGAATGTTAATTGATGTCAATATTATGACAAATGCATGAGTTATTATATGTATGAGTGTGTATGTCAGACTTAAGTATGTCAGACTGAGTGTGAATGTCCGACTGAATGAGTATGTCTGAATGTCTGTGTATATATAGTTGTAAATTCCATGTGCAATAGGAAATGTTGCAATTATTTTAAAATCTGGAAAATAAAAACTTACTAATTACTGATGAGTGATATTTGATTTACTTCATGCATCGTCTTTTGTACATGTAGTGAGTAGGTCATAGTTAAATAAAGAAGCATTTAAAGTTCAGTGAAATATTTCTATCAGGATCCAGAATAATATCATGCAAACTGGTATGTGTACTACTGTACATTTTGCATATAAAAGTACAGTTTATGTTTATATATACGAACATACAGCACCACACAGGCTAGTGGTACTGATAGTTGTGATAATAGTTTAGGTTTCAAAATGTTACAAACTATTTTATCAGTTCATGGAATACTAAGTCGAAGTAGACAAACATATATTGCCAACAAAAAATGATGGTACAGAGGTAGTTCAAAACTGACCTTGTACTTTAGGAAGATCTAAAAAGTTATAGAATAATAAAATAACTCATTCAATTATAGCTATTTCAGCACACACACAAATGTTACGGTATATGAATTTGTTAGTAATGTAACAGTGCTACTATATACGCAAAAGTGATATGGACGCGGTCGTATTGGTAAACTGTTAACATTTGAACCACACAAAACGGTATTTCACGGATTTGGTATTAACATGTGAACTTTAAATATTGAAGGTATCTTTTACGATATATTGAAGGGCATATACTCGAGATAAATAAAAACAATCAATTACATGTTATAACTTTGAGATTTGATTATAACAATGGCATAACAATAAGCTGACAGGAAAAGTAGAAAACGAAAAACGGCAGCCATAGAAATCACAATAATTCCATAGAGTCAGTTGTGTTATCTTGTTTCAATATGCTTATCATGCAAACAGTTTAATTCTTGATTTTCAACTGATTACAACACCACAAAGCGACCACTATTAGTAATGGGTTTTTTGTAGGCAGTAACACCAACATGCATTTTCTACTCGACCATTTATTCCAACATTTTACTCATCTTGGCAATTCCTATGAGTAGGACTATAAAACGAATGTTATTTTAAGATATTTACATAGAAACAAGACTTAACTTTTGCGTACTAGCTTCATGCCGTTTTGGCATGTTATAATTCAACAACATCACGTTCCGACCTGCAATATCGCAATATGAATAGGTGACCTTAGGTCAATTGAACTACAGATATGATCAGGTATGATTCATTAGGAATACTCTTTTGTAAATGAACATTTGAGCAACGTTATGCGTAAGGTTTTCATCTCACATTTTTTAATTACTCGTTATGGTAGAAAATCAAAATCACATCCCAACTGACGCCAAGTAGAAATCTTCTTTGATTTTTGCAGCCTGAATGATATTAATCATATGTAAATATTATCTGTTTGTGTCTCATGTTATCAGGGAGAATTTCGCTCTATTGCACACTTTTCCTGTAAAAAAAGTAAATGTTATTTTGACAATCATCGACATATATTTTTTCCGGAGTTTCTTACTTATGCTATTTTGACTGTTTTGGTATTATTGAAAGAAACCTGTGATTACTGATCCTATATCTATTTCCTCCTGTTATGGCTATTTTTTTTCCTTCCTATTTTGATTATTCAAATTACAATTAATATCAATCACGTATAACAGACCAGATGAAAAACAATGATTGAGTAACGTCGATATTGACATTGTTTCGGTCTAATTATCAATGCAAACACGTAATAATCTTATTCAATTGAATTAACTCAGCGGGGTGTCTTCCATGTAGAAATATGATACTTCTAAAAATATTAATTATTAAGCATATTGGTTGATAATGACGCATTCCTCTGGCTGACAGCCGACCTCTTTGTCGTATACTAAAGTATCGCAATCTTAGATGGCTATATTAAAAGTAAAGAACCCCGGGATCAAATAACACACATATTAACATACTACGTGAAGATTTTGATATCGTCAAAGTTCTAATGTAATTCAAGTAATCCAAAAATATATTTTGAGTATATAAATAACGCTAGTTAAGAAGTGATCTTACTTCAGCAGTTCTGCAACAAGCAATGAATAAAAGTATATATAGTTACGTGTTCAATGTCATAATGGTTCGGTCCGTTTTATGTCTGCCATTAAAAGAACAATATTAAGATCAGATACACAAATATTGTTTCTAACCAGTTTATATATGCACATAGATCATAACATCTATGCAAATGGAACGTGCAAGGTGAGTGTGTGGCGTATGGTGTCTCTGTTGGTTTTGCAGACTGTCAGGGCTGTTTTCAATGATATAGTTAATACAAAGTATTGATGACATAGATATGCATTTATTATTGATACAGAGGAAAAGTTGACCGCATTCATCAACAGTATAATTACTATCAATAAAATGTTTTCAGTAGGAACGTAACTCAGAATCAATATTCCTGTGAGTAATTACAACAACATTCAAATTAATTACTTCAACAAAGTTAGATAAAACGAACGAAGTGATCACACTCATGATATCGCATAACACGTTTTTCCCATCCGCGTAATCGTGACCATTATATATTTTTGTTTTATCAAAATCCATAACATCCCTTTAGAAAAAAAAATGATGTCAATAAAATATTGCTCTTGTTATAATAGTAAAAAATCAGGGTTCATTTGGGTACTTGAAATGATGCTGTAGCATTTGTGGTATTGTAAATACCTACCGTGCTTGATTTTCATCGGCTTACATGTTTTCAAATGATACATATTTTCCCTTCCTTCGTGTGTGATTAAACTACCCTACAAATTGATCCAATAATGAAAGCTTCGATTGGGGTGAACAGGAACAATATAAACGTATCTATTATTATTTGTCCATGCATTAAAGGTAGGAATATGAGTATTTGATGAAAACTAATTCTGCAACTGATGCTTTTTTTTGTGGGGTTCATCCTAATTGAAAAGATAACAAAGGCGAAAGAAAAAAAATAGAAAACAGATTTTGTGTATTACATGATAGATGTCAAGCATATGAAGTGTTAAAACAGCTTTAAGACGTGAGGTTCAAATATGTTTTGTTTTTTATTTACATATCAATTGATACAACTACAGGAATATGCCACGCGGAAGACCCTTCACGCCCTTTGTGGATCGAGCAGAATTTATCAAGTACCATCGAGTCAATTAAAATGTAGTTATACCTGCATTGCATTTACCTGAGGGACAGGTGACTTGTGAGACAGGTGTAACCGATACCTTCCTGGTGGTACCAAAACGTGTTTATCATGTGGTTTTTACTTGATATTATCACAAACAGGTGTATAATTACCCCACGAAGGGAATATGGACGGGTATATAAAGGATTCACACCACGAATTAGATTAATTCTTATTCTGACACTGCATGATTACTTCGTCTAAGCGTTGATATTTATTAGTACAAGTAAAAATGAAAGCCGTAATGACGGGAATTACGACAACTGATCGGATTAACTATGCGCTGGCACTACTGAGGAGTGAAATGGTGAATATAAGTTATGTATATACATTACGTGTCATAAAATATTAGAGTACTACAATTTTGATAATTCGAAATTTGCCACTTTATGTGTAATAATATACATGTATGTTTACACTTCGGAAAATGATAATAAAATATTTGTCTTTCCAGCGTGACTTCCGACAACAAGATGTCCAGTCGATGAATCAGCTAATGTGAATCAAAGATACATGTAATATCAAGATGATGGCTTAACGTAGGACGAAGCTAGGGAGACCGACGAAATAGAAAGCTTCTTCTGTAAAAGGAAGTTCCCTTCAGTTTCACTGGCTACAGAGAATTCCGAAACTTAATTCCCTTGCCTGAACTTTACTATGTTCCATGGCAGCGTTTGATTCAGTAATGTTACTGACAAACATACGCAGTTCGAAAGACGTTTTAACGGCAGATAGTATTTTGCTTTGAATAATGTTCATTGGATAAGTTTAAAGTACAAACTTGCTTGAAAGCTACATGTATGTTTGCAATACAGGACATGATATTGATTTGAGGTATTTATAACAGTAACGTTGGTATAGTGTACCGTGAATAGTGCCAGAATGGCGAAAATGGCATCGTTAACAATATCCTCTCTTAATGTACGTTCACTAAAATCTGAAAATACTCATAATGTGTTCTTTGAACGCGTGCATATGTCAACAATAAATGGAAGAATAATATGATGTGAATTGTTATCTTAAATATTAACTGATGTCAGTACTATGGAACATGTATGAGTTGGCATGTCTGAGTGAGTGAGTGAGTGAGTGAGTGTGTATGTAAGGTACCACATTTAATGTAAAGTAGGGCTTGTTGCAATTGTTTTGAAAGCGAGAATATATATATATATATATATATAAACTTACATATGACTATGCTTTATTTATTTTACTGTATGCATCGTCTTAAACATGTAATGAATAGAAATAGCTACTCAAATTACATATCAATATTGTGTAATGTTAAGTGCATTTTTTTGCAATCGGAAGTCAGACGCGATATCCTACAAACTGGTCTGTATATTGTGCATAATTATTTCTGTTTGTGAAAATATCTTTATAAAGATATATAACAGTACACATTCTTTGTACTTATCAGTTGATGGATTACTAGGTCGAAGTAGACAAACATACATTGTCAACAAAGAACCATGATGGCAAAGATGTAATTCAACAAGAGACCTGGTACTTTAAGAGGAAGATCTATTTCGTTATAGAATGATAAAACACTGGAACAATTATTACTATACCAGGACACAAAAGATTGCTACGGTGTATGATTTCGTTGATAATGTAACAGTGCTACATTTTACGCATTAGATAAACGCATACAGACTTAATGGTAACCTGTCAACATACAAAATGGTATTCACAGCTTTGGTAAATATATATGAACGCTAAATATTGAAAGTAACATTTTTACAATATATAAATGCGTTTGCATTTTCGATAAATAAAAACAAAGAAATATATCACGAAGCTGGAGGACAATTATAGAAATACAATAACCATTAGCTAAAAGAGAGAGAGAGAGAGAGAGAGAGGGATTTTCAACAACTATAGAAATCTCAAAGTTAAAGTAATCATTATAATTTTATATTCGTCATTTATTCGCACTGCCATTTTTTGTGGTCTCGTGTTCAATCATGCATAACATGTAAAATGCTTAATTCTTGATTTTCTACTGATTAAGATATCAAGACGATCACTATTCAGGTGTGTCTGTTATCAATGTTTTACTGTAGGCAGTAACACCAACATATGTTTTCTACTCGACCATTTACTCCGACATTTATCATCTTGGCGATTCCTATCAGTTGGACAACATTATAAATTCTATATTAAGATATTTAGATAGAAACAGGACTTAATTTACCTATTGGTACTTTTTATAGTATTATCGTTTGACATGTTATGCTTCATCAACCAATGTAAGGATCCTACCTACATTACTGTAGTGATAGAGGGTAACCTTAGGACCATGATGTACATATGCATATACAATCAGGTATTTTCTATCAGGAATACTCTGTTGTTAACGAAGATTTGATCAATGGAATGCGTGAGATTTCTTTCTCATTATTTTTTTCTGAACTTATCGATATTGCAGGAAATCACATCCAAACTGACTTCTGATAGAACTTTTCTTTAATTCACGTAATGACTACAAGTCTGAAGGACATTTGTCATATGTCAAGGATACATGTTATCTGTTTGCGCTTCATTTCTTTATCAGGAAGAATTTGAAAGACGAAAATGAATGCTATTTTGTAAAATATGAATTAAGATTAAAAATAATCATTAATATTTAGATTATCACATAGCTTTTTCCGGATTTTGTAACTGATGCTATTTTGAATATATTAAGTATCATTCAATTTATTTTGCATTCTTGTTATGCTAAATTTATCTCAATACAAACTTTGTAATGTATTTTGCATTTGCTTTGCCACTTCACCATGACTTACACCAATGATTTTTTGTTTTCATTTCGTTTTTTAATTATTTTTTTTTCACATTTGTTTATGTTTTTATTAATGTCAAGAACCAGCAATGTTTCTAATGATATTGATTATCAATAAGAACAGACGGAAAACATTGTTTTATCGACATATATTTTTTTCTTACACTTACAATTTTGGCAGTTATCTATTTCCATTTCACACAGTGATTGTGTGTTGGCCTTGTTTCGGTCTAAGTAGAGTAATAAAGTAATAATTTTATTGTTCAGGATTAACTCAGCAGGGTGTCTTCCTCATAGAAATGTGATACTTCTTATGATATTAGTTATTATGTATAATGATTAATAATGACGCGTACCTCTGGCCGACAGCCGACCCCTTCACCGTATATCACAGTATCGCAACTATAGATGGCTATATTAAGAATAATGAACGCTGGCTCAAATAACACATATATTTATGACATGGTAATAACAATGGTTCCTGTAGCACTTGTATACTATATATGTCGCTATTAACTTGCAGACTGCCTGGATGGATTTAGTTTTCAGTGATATTACTAATACAATGTATTAATGATACAGTAATGCATCTTTTTTGATGTATTGCAAACAATAAATAGATTGGTGAAACTAATTACCCTTTAGCATCCACTATTCCAACAAATAGTTTAATTGTTCGCGTTTTAACTGCCTTCAATGGCATAATTTCAATAGGAACGTAATTCAGAATCAATATTAATGTTATAATACCAAAAAACATTCAAAATAGTAACATAAAAATGTTAAATAAAACTGACCAAAGATCACTCTCATTCTATCGCATAATATCTATTTTCCTTTCGCGTCATGATGACCATTATATGTTTTGTTATATCAAAATTCATATCATCTAAAATAAAGAACTCGTTAGGTCAATAAGATATTAGTTATTTGTTATCAGAAATAAAATCAGAGATCTTTTGGGTTCGTGATCACATTTCCCTTTTTATGTAAATCTACATATACATTTATTACGGATTCAAGACGAAACAGACGAAATTATACTTTATTATCGATAATGCATACTGTGTTCGATTTCCATCGGCTTAAATATCTTCAAATGATATACATATGCACTTTCGGCCTGCTTGTATTTAATTCTACAAATATATCTAATGAAGAAAGCTTTAAATGGGGTGAGCAGGGAAATGTAAACGCATTAAATGTTCTTCTAAGGACACTATCTAGCTATTGTCATGTTTCATGCATAGGTAGGAATCTGAACTATTTGACTGTCAAGGATGAAAATACATTTTGCAGTTCATGATCTTTGTCGTGGGGTTAATCTTTACTGAGTAGATAACAAAAGCGAGATAAAAAAAAAACAAAGATTGTGTATAGAGGTGTGAAACGGCTTCCAGACGTCTGGTTCAAACCATTGTTTTGGTTTTAAATTTCAACTGATAAAACTACAGGAATATGCCATGTGGTAGAACCCCACGCCCCTTTTGGATCTCTCAGAATTTATCAAACACCATCTAATCAATTAGCATGTAACATTATACCTTTATTGCGTTTACTTGATATACAGGTAACCTGTGAGACAGGTGTAACCGATACCTCCCTGGTGGTACCACAGCATGTTCGCCAGGTGTTGTTATCTGTCTTTAACCCCACACAAACATATAGCTTCCCCACGTAGAAATATGTAGAGGGGTATATAAAGGATTCAAGACAGGAATTAGATTAGTTCTGATACTGCCGGTGCATGATATTAATGTAAACTTTGACTACATTTATTACGATACACCAAGTAAAATGGAATCTCTAATGACGGGAAATACAACAGATCGGATTAACAATGCGCTGGCAACTCTGAGGAGTGAAATGGTAAATATAACATATATATATATACATACATGATATCTGTAAATTATTGAAGTAATCAAATTGATGCTCCTGATATATGTATTCTAGTAGGTAATATTGAATATAATGTATGTTTGTCTTTTCAGCTTGACCTCCGACAACAAGATGTCCAGTTGATGAATCAGCTCATTTGTATCAACGATAATATCAAGACACTGGCTAAACGGAGAACGAATCCAGGGAGACCGATGAAAAAGAAAATTTCTTCGGTTAAAGGAAGACGGAAATTCGTCAATCTGAATGAATCCATTCCAGAGGAGGATTCTAATTCTGCAGATTCCGATAGCGACGCCAGCATTTCTAGTAACGACAATGACTTGTAATAGGAAAATGGGATAGAGGAACAGCATTTCAAATGAATCTATCAGATTGATTCTGCACTCTAGATAGAGGAATCACTACTGTCATGTAGACAGAAACAAAATGACCCCAACTTAAGGTAAATAGTTGAAATTAAATGAAGTAAAACATGATAAGATTCTTTTAAGATAATGCTTGGTTATCTAGATTGTTCTCACTATATTATGATACTATTTTTGCGTTGAGTTGAATTATATATTATTCGAAAATTCACATGTGTAATGTTCGTATGTGTTTAATGTTTCAGATTCCTACAAATTCGCTCAATCCTTAATTCGAAGTCAGTGACGATGTAATGGTGTCTACGTTATTTGAGCATTGCACTTTTGGTTTTGTGTTGCTGAAAACATGGACACACACAAGACAAAGAAACATCACAGAATCCTGTGTTTCCGAGACTATCAAAACACTTTCTGGACTCAAACCATTGTGTTCATTGTGTATCAGGTCTTCATTTAAAAACTTTATTCACAACCTCCAACAATCGGTTATAAAGGAAGAGAAGACTTTACTTTGAATGAATGCAATTGGATAGTGCAAAAGTGACGTTAGAAATGTGCGCGGAAAGGATTTGATATTGATATGAGGTAGCTATAATAGTGACTCCTGGTATATTGTACGCGGGTATAGTGTCGGAATGGCAAAAAGACAGTGTATACAAATCAAACACTTAACAAACTTTCACCCAAATTTGCCAGACACTCATCATGTGTTCTTCGAATGCGTGCAATACATCAACCATTAATGACGGTATAATGTGATATTAGTTTTCATCTTGATTAAAAACTGATTTGAAAATCATCCTATGTATGGGTGAAAATTCAATGTGCAATAGGACATGTTGCAATTCTTTTGAAAGGGTAATGATAATAAAATATCATACTATTACTATAATGTGTTTTATTTGTATTACTTGATCCATTGTCTTATGAAGTGAATAGGTCATAGTTACATTAAGTACATCCAAAACTTATTCACGATATCGTTCAAACTGGACTACATAATATGCGTTATTGTTTCTGTTTGTGTGTATATCCCAACAAAGATATACAGTAGTAGACGTTCGTGGTACCGATTTTTGTAACAATGGCTCAGGTCTAAAGAAGATAAACCTATTTTATCAGTTGATGAAATACCAGGCCGACATAGAGAGCCATATATTGTAAATAAAGAACCGCGATGACAAAGATTTAGATCAAAGAAGACCCCTTCTTTTAAAAGGAAGACCTTTAGAGTGGTAGAATGATACAAAAAATGCTGGAACAATTATCAGTACATCAACACACAAAATAATATTACGGTATATGAATTCGTTGACATTGTAACAGTACTACTTTTTATGAAAAAGAAATAGTTTGGATAAGGTATATATGTAGACGCATTAGTAACTTTTTAAAGCTCAAAAAGACTCGAAGCTGTATTTGTAAGCTTTCGTACCTTTATATGAGTTTGTCATATTGAAGTGGGTAACTTTTAACAATATATTTGTGCGTATGTATATTTCGGTAAACAGAAATGGGGAAATATATCACGTCGTTAGCAAACGATATTAAAATGCATTTAACATTAGCTCACAGACAGAGCAGAAAGCGAAAATGAAGTTATCAACAGCCACACATTTTACGCCTGCAGTTGTTCAAAATTTAAAATGAAATACTTATAGTTTCTTCATAAGGTTCTGTCGCGTTAAAAACAAATATACCAAATAGAGAAATACTTCCAAAGATTTTTAAGAAAGAAAGAAAAAGAAAGAAAGAAAGAAAACAAGATGGCGACCCTATAACCAGCATGTTTATTAGTAATGCGTGGCTGTGGACTTTGACAATAACTCGTTCTGAGGAAAGCAGTATAGATTTACCGTTTGTAAGACCATTTCCATCTTGGCATTCCCATCAGTAGGACTACTTTAAGGATTCTATATTTGAATATTTACATAAAAACTATGCTTAATATACAGGTTGTTACCAATCTAATTAAAATTAGACTTGTAATTTCCGCTCCTCTATGATACTTTACGTTACACTGCAATACAAAATCTAACAATACCCCGTTAGAGGTCATCTCAGCATGACCTTTTAGCTCAGCCATTCAGCGCGCCGCTTATGGAATTTTCCGCTTGATTGCATCCTTCATAAGTATAAATACTGACGTAACATTCCCGAGGTATTCCTGTCGATAGCAACGGTAAACAATATTGCTTTGCCCACTCCTGCTCACCGAAAACACTTCAACAAACTTATAGTTTAACAAATGTGTGCTGCCTGTGTGGGTTTTCCTTAATCGTACGAGATATAAACAGTGAAGGCAAACATTATTGTGAAAAAAAAATGTTTGAGTGGAAATAACGTGTACGGTAAAGATTTTAAAAATCCAGTTGGCAACACAATCCGTCCTGTCGACGAGATCTTGTTTAATTGTTTTCTAGTCTTCTTTCAATGCAACTTCTCTTATTAACGTGGCCATTAAGATAGCCAACCAGTAATGTTTGAGAATGTTTATGTATTTCAAAACAAGCCTTGAATTAAGGCGTATATACTAAGCAGGTGCAACCGGAGGCTCATATAAGACTCTTTTTCATTGGTTGATTAATGACGTCATTGACCAGTGTTTTCATTTGCTTACATATTTAAGACAGTTTTGGCATGTTATGCTATATCCGCCTACGGAACATTGCAAGCTGCATTACGGCAATGTTTAATGATGACCTTAGGTCAAAGTCGGAATAATATATAGCACTGATCAAACAATTGTTATCTATATCAGATGTAAACAATCTCTTTCTGGTGATACATAGTTCCTTTAACAGTTGTTTTGTTTCTAGGTATTTGTAATTGGTTTTTCTCCACCCACAAGTGTCATAATGGACCACGTGGGAGCGACGGTGGGTACATAAACGAATCAAAACATCAGTCTTGTCATTTGTATAACTGACACCTGACAATTGAGCTTTTTCAACAAACCTTCATTTGAAGCGTTAATTATATGTACAATGGATTCTTTGACGATATCATCTTCAATTATGAGTACCTCGGTTGAAAGAATAAATGATGCTTTTGCTACATTACGGAGTGAAATGGTAAGTATTCTCAAAGATAACAACGGTATCACTAAAATATTTAATATTAGATCTATTTCATTTTCTTATATACTTCATCTTAAAATAACTCAACCATTAAACATAAAACCTAACATTTACTTTTATTATATTTCTAGCTTGACCTAAGAAAACAGGACGGACAGTTGATGAATCAACTTATATGTATCAACGACAACATCAAAATACTGTCTAAACGAAGGCAAACTTCTAGTAGATCGCTGAAGAAAGGGGCATTTGTGGTTAAAGCACGGCGACGAAAATTCATCGATATGAATGAATCAATACCAGAAGAATGAATACAGTGAGGAAGGTAAACAGTTTGATAGAATCAGTTTTCCTTTGCCTCAACTTTTATTACTTTCCTATAAGTACTAAATTCACACTCAGCCTTAAAATACAGTCAGTGTCTTTTCAGATGAATCCCCTTTTAAAGAAGATACAAGTTATGTGGAGACTGATAGCGAAGGCAGCCTATGAAGTACTTACCCTTCGAGCTGACCAAATTGGACTTGACGATGGTTTTGTAAGCTCGACAAACATATGATTTAACAATGTTTCAGATTTAAACATGCCCAATAACGCGTCTTCTTTTCACTATTTATGTAAGGGTGTGTATATTACTTATTTCTATTGAACACTACAGCTAAAGAGCACATACATTTTATATTTTATTTTCAAAAATGTTTTTTGTGACCTTCTTGAAAGTTGCATGGAACGATTGGCAATCTGTAGAATATATCCGTCTGAAGGTGTGATGAGGAGACTGAAATGAAAATTGTGTTTCTGTCATTTGACTTATACGTTATGTCTGTCAGATACTGCCATGTCCTAAATAAGCGCAACTGTCTCTTATTTATGGAGTCTATATGTATGGGTTAAATGAAGAAACGTTATTGTAATACGTTGCCTAGTAATGATGAGCAGAATGTACTTGTAGTTTATACTGAATACTAATGTGTCTTCAGACGTTCGATTGAATCGAGAATAAAACATTTTTATCACAAGTGGGAACTAATGTGAATATATCCAAATGTAAGCTGTGATGTTTTAAATAAACAATAATGTCACTCGTGTTTTTAAATATTTTATATATTTTATTTTTATTTTACACATGTTATTTACATAATAAAAAATTAAAAAAAAAGAGAAATGTGTTATATTTTCTTTTAGTGATTAGTAAACACCACCAACTGCGTCGTCGAAGACGACGACAACAAACACACATATACTTTAATAATATTGGATTATACTTATCATCGTTACAACATATATGACGTTTCAATCGATGTCATGTTGTCCTGATCAAATGGTTGGATCCAATTACATTATGAATATGTGTATGATGGTATTGTAATATAGATTAGTATTGATAGCATTGTCGAATTAAACATATCCCATTGTTTTTTGTTGTTGTTTTTTCTTCTTCTTCTTTTAAGCCTGTTAAAATTGTTTTATCAGTTAAATATCAGACATTATTTATTTGTGTAAATAATTGCTTAGAATAGAATATCCAAAACATGTTTCAGGCTCAGAATAATTTATCTATCTGAACTAATCATGATATATCTGTTTACATGATTCACATGTCATTCGTTTGCAGCCAGGTATTTTGTAAGAGTTATGTCCCTTTACAGTTGTTTTTACTCTTCGGCATTCTACTATTGAATGAGAAATTGAACATGGTATTTTTAAGTTGATTATGATATATATACTTTAAGAAGTAAATAAATAGAAACGTCACTCTTAACGAATTTAAAAATCAATCATTGATAACGAGTAGTCGTTCATTAATGTATTGCTTATCTATTTGATAGCGTTTTTTTTTTTTATTTCATTGAAACAACAACAACAACAGAAAAAACAGCTATCAAGTAGATAAGCAATACATTTATGAACGACTACTCGTTATCAAAAATGATTATTAAATTCGTGAAGTCCATAAAATATCCCATTAACTTATCCCTCACACTGGCGTCTTTTTTATTATTTCAGACTCTGAAGACCTCCCAGCAGCTATCAGTGATAATCACACTTTAGCATGTGATACCATATCATTAATGTTGTTCCCTTGTTGGTATCCAGCTTTGTTTACTGTTTACATCAATTGTAAACCATCACACACCAAGCGTGACTGGGGGTAAGCTGACTGGTGATGTCGACCGTGGGACGGGTGCACAAACAATTCCACCTTGTTGTGTACATTTCGGGATATGTCTGTATAGGCGCCGTAAATTGATCAACACACCTGTCCCACCATAAGTACACACGTACTCTTATGCTCCTGAATAATGGTACCTTTATCAAAATCTTTTATCAATATGTATCGAATAACAATGATGTTGGGTTATTGACAAGTTCTAATCATCATGTTTGTATTGTATTGACTTTATCGTTTGCCTTTTAAAACCGAAAATGAATATCGTAGTAGCGTAGGAGTATATTTATTTAAAAAAAAAAAATCTAAGGACCGTGAACATTTAAGTGTGCATTGTGTAACGAGGACAAGAAAAGTTTGGTAAAACCAACATACGACAGTAGAAACACCTTATCTTATTATCCTGTCACGTTCAAGTTATATAACCTGCCAGAATGCACAGGACACAAGTTGAGTGTTTCAACTCGTTATTATATATAACCAAATAAATCCGTCGACATAATATATATCGATATGTAAATAAGTCTGCTTGATATGCAGATAAGTCTATTGTGCAAATACACTGCCGAATGCGACAATGTTTAAATGCATTTTATTTATATGAACGGCCTTTGCAAGCAGCTAAAGAACAATAAAACGATGTGAACAGACAAGGCTAGATATCATATCATTCAAATGCATTATATCGGTAAGATATAGTAAGCCCGTGGGTATCTCTTGACGATGTCTGAATCAGATGTATAAAAATATATTTAATTTTCTTTCCAAGGAAAAAGATAAAAGTAACTTTATCAAAATCCCTCGATACTAATAATTAAGATTTATTTCTGTAAAAGTGTCATTTTTCACAGTGATTTCCCTACTGGATGTCATCCCTATGCTATTATAAATTGTGCGTACATCATTGACGTGATAATGAATGCAAGGCACATTTATTGAAATTCTGACTATTGACTTTTTATATATTATTCACTTTATATTTATATTTGCATCATATTTGTTGGGTGGCTCACCATGATGATTCAAAATGGAAATTCTAAAGGAATTCCACGGTAAAAAAAATCTTATAAACTTGCTAAATAAACATTGATTTGAATCAAGATGTTAATTGGTAGAGTGCTCAAAGGTATGTGTTATACTTATGTGTAATAAACCTTTTTGATAATAATACATGAAACTTGTATTAAATTCAGACACAATAGATCGGAGTTTGGCGTCTTTATTATTTTTTTAATGAGCCCTTCTAAATCAAAGTCAAATAAATTACCAAATAAATAATGTTTTGGAGTTGCTTTCAGTCAAATCATTAGTGGGAAGGAATTAACATATTATGCAAACTGATTTATTCATTTATCGGATTTTTATATAATATAGAAACACATTAAATGTTTACTTAGATACATTGCCAAATGAATCAAATGATCAACAGAAATCTTGCTGCATTGAACTGTATCATGATTAAAAGTTAAAAATTAAGTTGCAGCCTTAATGGATTTTTATTGCAAGTGTAATCGATTTCAGGCATATCTTTTGTAGTTAATGGCTGTAAATAAATGATAAATTGATAAATTAAACTAAATTCTCTCCTGCAGCGACATGCTCAATATGTATTGCCATCTGTCAGGGTATAAACGAATTGAGACCGTCCTTGAATAAATACCATAATTTACAAAGAAACCTGTCATTACGGAATGGAAGTTATTTTAACATTGCATGGACATATTTTACAAGGCTATAAAGGTTTACTGCACAATAGCATACACTATGTTATCATGAATGTGGCTTCTGCAGTGAAAAGGCATTGACGTTAACTCCATTACACAGCAACAACAATTGACATGTTACAGGGGAAAACCACGCAGGACCGGGGTTTATTGTATTCGGTGATTGTATATAGACGATAGCAAGACGTTCTCGCGACAAGTTTATATGACTCATCGGAAAACACATCATTGATAAGCAGGAAACCGAAAAACAAATATCACTTGATAATGAACAAAGGAAACTAAGGAGATAGCAAACAGATATAAATACAACATCAATAAACATCCAGCTCCTTTTTTAATGCTGATGACACGATGTATTTGTTCTTATCACTGATAAGACTCGTACATTATGAGACGGGTATTTACCGACTAGTCTAGGTTTTACATACAACATTGTACATTAAATCCCATTTCCGATTACGTAGTACATTAAAAAACAGGGTTTCCATGTATTCAGTAGTCAATTCTTAAAGTTGTCCCTTCTATCGCGGATACATAAGTATTTTTTTTTTTTTTTTTTTTTGATCAAACCTTTTTGTTCCGATCAGAATTGTTTTTGCACTTGTCTTGTAAACTATGTGTTAATACATATCCTCGATATACTTTAATCAATTAAAAATCAACCAAAAATACAATTATCGCTTCTTAATTTCATTTTACAGTTTTCAACATGATTATGTCTTAGGTTTTTAAAAACATATACAATTTATTCCCCTTTCTTTTTTTTGCAGATATATTTAACGTAATCGGAAATGTGATTTAATATAACGTTTGTACTGCCTGGTACAACCACCAGATAAACATCTAAAACCGTTAAAAGTTAGGTACATAAATGTTATATTAGGCATTTTTACAGAGACGTAATCATGATTGACGTCATAAGTGTCATGTGTATCAGTTGATCAGGTGAGTGAGAAATTATTTAAGTGTTTTAGTGACATTTTATGCGTTTAAACTTACCGTTGGAATTTACTTTTTCATAGATAAGTATCCTCTACTGCTTTTGTCTTGTTTTATGGGAAAACGAAACAAACATGTGATCGTGTTTTTATTATTTTCTTCTCTTGTTAATGTTATAATTCAATATACATATATATTTCACGCATGGGATGATTTTCCATGAGTTGATGTCTTGTTCTACATAACATGTGCACCATGCACACCCTCCCATCAACGTCAATATCAGTGCTAAGTTTTGATCGTAATTTGTATCGGTGAAGATTATATTATCATGGCTGATAGATCAGCTTGGAGCCAATGTGCATACTTATTCATCGGGATAGATATTGGTTACAATTTGTTTTGAAGATCAGCTTTACAGTTAGCATATAACAGGGAGGCGAACACTAGGCATTTAACAGGTGAAACTCATTTGGTTGGAAAAGTGTAACTAAAATAAGATCTGCCTCGCGACTAATAGAGCACTATTCCTTAGTAGAGATGTTACGCCTGGTCGTGGAATTATTTAAATACTCCACGAGTTCTGTCTAAGAAAATTCCAAAACATACGTTCTACTATAACTTATGCTGTTTTTATTACTGTTTCCTGTTTAAAAGGTCAAAACACAAATAATCTATCTTGTTCAGTAAAGTGTCCCGAGTGTCATTTTAAAAAGAATATCTAACTACCCAGAACTAGATTACATCTACCGTGTCTAGCTGTTCTCTATCAATTGATATCGCGTCATTGAATCACCCGGATGTCCTTGTGTGAACCTCCACGCGTACGTTACATCTAAATGTGGCTTTTCAGACCAAACTGTATTCTTATCGGTTGGTTACATCTTGTTGTAATGTCCTCGGTGTGATCACGCATTTGTCTATTGTGATTGTGTTAAATTCTCGAATCGTCCCGATTTATAATGGCTTTATGTTATAAAAGTTTGTATTGAGACGGATTTAAAATTCGAATTCATATATAACATCTTGTTTGAACACCTATCTTATAATATAAGTTTTATTTTCTATGTATCAAGCAAGCATCGACAAATATCAAAACTTGCTCAATTAAAAGTCAAAGCATAGTTTTATTTGATGGCGTTGATCATGGTCAAATAATTTATGAAGATACTCTGGAATATTGTAAACAATGTCCTTGAACCAACTATGATGCGATATCCTGAAGAATAATGAATAATGCGTCTGATTCTTTCAAGCGCAAAAAATACGAAACTTAGCGTCTTTTATTAAATGCAACACTTCAGACTCATTTATATCACCTTGGTTGTATATACCTGTGACGGGGCGGGCGTTCCGATTTTAAATGTATCACCATGATATGAGTGTTTAGTTTTAGACACTACCTTCGTAATGTCTTTAACTGTTGCGAGGACGCAAAACAAACATTGGCCACTCCTTAAGTACAAAGTGTTATTACGTAACATGGACGTACTGTCACTAACAGACCTACCTATAAACAATTTGGTGAATGATTATTGATCGATTTCCTATCAGAATGAAAATGTCTCAAAAGTCTATCTGTACACGTATTTTTTTCTTTCGTCGTTCTTATTAAGTTCAGTGAAATGTACCTCACAGATTTATATTGCTTATTTTGCACGTTTGATATTCTGAAAGTTCGGTTTTTGATAATAGAATATAAATATATGTATAACTTGCCATTATGTGTCGTTTGTACACTCCTTTGCTTTTGTTTCTGTTTTATGTTACAGGTAAGTTATTGAAGAAACGTTTACATGCAATTCTTTACAATAGCTAACTTTACATAAAATTATGTATTTAACCTTTGTGTATTCTTCACTGGTGTATTCCGAATTCAAATATTCATTGTATTCTATTGTATATGTTTTATTCCAAAAATGACTGATAACATTTCATAGTGAGAAATCGAATTACTTTCCATAGATAAGCCCGTGTCTCGACAATATTAACCATGCTTTACTTCCAGTGCACAGTCTCTGTCAGAAATGTTAGATATCTGACATTGCTGTTTGTTGTACAATTTATCATGACCATATTGTTTATAGAATTAATCAATAATAAAAAATATTTGAAATTGGTTTAGGCTTTTTTATTTGCTCTGATCTCATTCGGTATGATAACACATTCTAAACATTCAAATACGTCCAGGGATATACAATCAAGTACATTCTTCTGATGGTATAAACACATTCATACGATAACAAATTGTCGACAAAATAATGCTTAGCAAACAGAAAATCCCATCCATTCATACTTATCGTCAGATCGATAATAGACGTCAAACATTTGTTTTACTTTCTAACATAAACAGCATGACTGTATGGATCAACATTAAACCTACACTACTTATGGGGCGTCACGTTCCCGTCTATCTTACGCACACTCCCACTCTTGATAGCAACAATGAGCAATAATGGTATAGACTTGTTTGACGTTTTAGAGTAAGTTGACAATTGCTGCCATTGACTCTTAGCACCGTATAATATGATAGATCACGTCTAGTGTACAGTCTTATTCCTGTTTCTTACATGCAATGTACGTTCATTTGTAACCGTCTATCACTCAGAAAACACACTAAATTCTTCCCATTTGTCCGTACTAATACCAACACTGAGGATAGCTGTATTGGACAGTTATTGCGGAAATATGATATTGCTGTACGTTCTGTGGGAGACACCTCCTCAGACGGATCTGCTGTGACGTAAACGGGTTTTTCAGAGGATAAAGCTCTGTGATTCCTTTAGTCTGTCATTTTGAGAATCCAGGAGACGATGTGAAATCCTTGTTGCACTATTTTAATAACATGAACAATTCAAGCTGCAGGGTTAGTCCTGAATACAGAAGTGGTAAACATCGGGACTAAAGTCTGAGCATGATTTTGGCGTCAGGCTCATATATTACATGTTAATGTTCCATAACACGACGAAAGGTATCCAATCGATTCCATCAATGTTCAAGATACAACTGAATGTTCAAAGCTTTCTGACTTAGAAAATTTCCATAATTTGATATTTCTTCTGAAAATTTCTTCATATGATTGATCATCCGTTTCTGGAATTTTTGCAATGAACAAGGATCTCGACGTTACAGAGGTTAAAGAGTCGCTGAGGTTTTGCTCTGTGCTATAAAGACTATCATCACTATCTGAATCCATAAATCCCATGTCTTCGGTCGAACTGGATGAATCTAAAAACAAAAAATCAAAGTATCGGTCAGATTTATATATTCGTTTGTGTGTGTGAGTGTGTGTGCGACATATTCCAATATAGGCTATTATGATTAAAAACGTTTTAGTTAGTTTTGTAAAACAAACGACAGTTAAAGTATAGTATCTATATCTCTATACTCACCGATACTACCGAAGGATCCGCCGAAACTCCACGTCATTCGTTTTTGCTGGATGTGTGAGGTATTTTCTGGAATCGATTCATCACTGTTAACAAATTCTCTCCGTCCATTAACAAATGATAATTTCTTTTTCAGTGGTCTATGGGAACTTGGTCGTCGCTTAGATAGACTCTGGATTGTGTCGTTGATGTGTATGAGCTGTTTCATTAACATCACATCTTGTTGACGAAGGTCAGCCTGGAACGATGATAAATTTAATATAAAATGTATCAAGACAATTTAACAATTAATTAAATAGTAAAAAATGATAACTTTTCATCTGAAACCATGTTCTATGAATATGAAGAGTATAATGAACGTATTTTATTAGAATTTATGAATGTAAAACAAATAATAATAAAAGTATTCCTTCCAACATGTAAACTAAAAGGGATTAAATAGACATACACTAAAATTAACCATTTTCTTCTTCATTAATAAAGATGTTAAGTGTATTTCAAAATTTTATAAATTACAAAATTATTTTAAATACATAATAAATGAAAATGAAAAATACCATTTCACTCCTGAGTGTTGCTAACGCTGTGTTAATTCTATCAGTAGCAGTATTACTGGCTGGAGGTGATGTCATTAAAGTTTCCATTGTAATCCTGTAGGTTTGCCTTCCCTCTCTATGACACCTATTATAAGGTCCGTGTTACCTGTAAAGTGTCGCGCTTATAACTGATGATATACCTGGTGCTTTCTCTCCTATATATACCACAGGACGTTAACACCTCACAAAGCACCTGGTGATCCGACTATGTGAGCTACAATACACTTGTACCAGGTAACAACAGGTAAGCTGTCTGCTGGGGTTAGGCTCTCTCTCATACATGTCCCGTTATATATTCTGTCTTATACAGGGGGTGACAAAATAAAGGGAGTTTGGCGGTACGAATTGGGCTTCGCTGTGGTCTAGCACCTATCACAGGTTATTTGGTCCTTGAACTTTGTGCGTTTGAGATGTTGACTCCCTACAAAGACTATTTATTCGTGTCATTGCGAATCGGATATTTTTTTATAGTTGTTTCTGGATTTGGCCCACATTATTTTTCCTACTGTGCATAAAAAATGTCCGGTATGTTCCATATTAAATATGAAAATAAAAATCACCCTAACTCCTCAGCTTATAACATATTGATGGATACATTATTTCGATGTTATAGCAAAAACTGGCTGTGTTCGAAGATTTTGAAACAATTGAACTAGACACTCAAACAAGTACCAGATTTAAACATTAAATTTATAATGGGGATACCGTATATGGATGATAATGTATAAAAATAAAAATACCCAATACAATTCCTCCTCCGAGGACTCGCCAGTCTTAATAGGGTTCAAATGTGTTGCAATCGACCAAAACAAGTCTGAAAAGGGAAAAGTGCCTGTACTCCATAAATTAATCAATTGAATGTCTTATAATTGATCGTATATAAGAAAAACATTGTCTCTGCGATGCCTTGGTGTTATAGTGTTTAAATACGCAAAAAAATGAGACAATGCATATGCATATTATCTTGTCAATTGATTGACATTTTGCATTAACTTGACATTAATAGAAAATCAAAATCTGGAACATTTGTTTTTCTTTTGCGATTATTCTAATATCTTATTGATTCTCTTTGGTCTTCCGATTATGGTTTTATTCTCTTTGGTCTTCCGATTATGGTTTTATTCTCTTTGGTCTTCCGATTATGGTTTTATTTGCATACGTTTTCAATATTTGTCTAAGCTGCCTTTGGCGGTAGCTGATCAATTGCAATGAATATAATTAATTTGACTGTTTGTGATATGCTTTTCATATAGTCTAAAAGGGTATCGAATGCATATTTTATTACCATGCTTGTACATAACAATGAATATACAGAGCGGTTAGTTTAGCTAGGCGGAAACATCGATTACTCATCAACATTAATAAGAACGACGATATCTTGAAATTTCCATATTTTGAAAAACTTTAAATGTCTGTGTCATCGGTTTCAGTATATACATTCGTCTTTTTATGTTATATTTAGATTTACTTCAGTTATTGGGTAGTGTACCTTTCATTTATATTCTTACATTATGGTTATCCTTTCTGGGTGCCTAATCGTGTGACCACCAACAACACTGTAGTATTATCAAAGGGCAAAACAGCTTTCTGATGCACGTTTGACATTCATTATACAGAGTTTTCCCTATATATTTCTAAAACCATTTCTAAAGATACTCCTAACATGCATCTGATACCAGATATTGTGTGTAGTCATATCCTATATACGTAAGGTTCAACTATTGTAACGATAATACGTGCTTTGGAAAAGAGTACATTAGGTTTGAATGTATCAAATGTGAACATGTATTCAGGAAATGATATAATGCAAGCTGAAGCACGTTTTTCGTGATTTCTCAGCATGGTTTCGTATAAACATTTTCGGTAAAACGTGTATTATTTATATACTACGTCCAATAAAATATGTGAATATTTATTAATTAATATATGCATTACGTAAAACAAATGAAAAAATATTAAATAAAAAATCTGGGATTTCCGGATAATGGCGTTTATTCCAGGTCCAATACACGTGACGGCTTGCTAATGCGGGGGATTCAGTAATACATCTGTATTATTACATCACGTATATAAAACATATTAATGTATTCCCGTAATTAGCATACTGTTCACGATATTTAGTCACATGCAACACGAGGCACATCCTAGGGAACATCTTGAAATGGTAATTATTCAAAGTGATTAATTAACTCATAAAGCCGACCTACACTAGGTCGCATTATACAACCACACTAATATAAACCAAAGCCTTTGACTGTTCAGTTAAAAAAACCTTTTTCTTCAGAAGATAATTACCTTCCTTTCTTATGGTCTATATGACATGTGTTTGCGTCATATACATTGACATGGAATCATGATAAGGAAAGAAAAATACTATCACCGGAACCAACTTCCGGCTGTGGTTTCAGGAGCATTTACTTGTTTAATTCGACAATAAACAAAAGGGATTAAAATGTATCGACGCAGATCATTTTCAAATAAATTATGGCATTGACCAGGATCAATTCTGTCTTTTATGTTATTTTACATCTGTAACGTGTAGAGAGACTGTCGATAATAATTCCCTGTACACAATCAATGTATACATGTATCTATTATGCATTGGGGTCGGGAATTAGTGCCCATTTCCTGTCATTATACAATTATGTATGTAGTTGTTTTCTTTTTAAAAATATGATACCTAATTCTCGTACATTTGTAAATCATGTTCAATTTTTTTTTCAATTATGGCATCGGGTGTTTCATTTTTGAAAGATATGTTCATTTATTAGCTGCACTTGGTTGTAATAACGGGCTTAGGTGAGTTTATTACTCTGGAAGAAATCTCATCAAACATTTTTTTTTATAAATGAGAGGATAGACTATGTCATTTTAAAACAAGAACACGGTATTCTCTGTTTGCTGACATATAATAGGACAAATCAAGTGATTTCTCCTCACGGGTAATATTAAAAGCTATAGGAGAGATTCACTGCTATCAAAGACAAAGTGAGCACTGAGTGTCCCTATACAAAGGTGAGACGAACTTGTTCACATTAATGATATAGATTTTCTTGACAATGGTTAAATCACACGTTTCAAGCTAGGTGTGAGGAAACCTTATATCCCCACACTCACATGGAGGGCCACATGCGTTTTATGGAATATGATTTATCTAGCCAAAGTATTAAACAATATCTCAGATGGCCGGTATTATAATCCACATACGTGTGCTGATTCTCTCCTCATACCATTGCGTCACCACGTGGGGCAAAACAAACATGTGTCCTCACAAGGATTAGAGACTAATGCATGATTTCCAATGATTTAGAATGATTTTAGAAGTAGAATCCCCAGACCATATGACATCGAATATTGTGTCTCTCAGTCATATATCTGGTTGAATGATTTTTTTTTCAAATAATCCTACTTTCTGTCATCATATCAATCTGAAAGTTGCTGTACTGTTACCGTGTATTTGCGTACACTTATTTTGCTACTATCAAGAAAATATGTTTCACTGCATTGCAATGTGATGTGGTCAAGCATTGGTGTGTTCAGGCTTATTATGACACAAACATGACTAAATGACGTAATTATCTTGCTACACTATTGTTCCGTTCGAAACTACCCGTTATGAACATTTTACTGGGTTACGATATTAAAAGAACTTATGTATGTCTATATCACATGTCAACCTTAATTAACTCATGCTTGTAATCATGTCTCGAATCGGATATAGTGCGATAAGCCCGAAAATAAAAATGTCTCGATGATAATTCGCTATACAATATTTCTAAGCTGAAGGCTTGATGGTTTGCTTGTTAATATTTTTGTAACATCGAATACTAACTTTGTTCGAGAATGTATGATACGGACAAATGTTGATGTTTTTGTTCCTATACATTGTCAACAGTAAATAAATTATTTCCGAGAAATAACATTAAAAAAATGTCTTAATTACAAAAAAAAAAGTTAATAAATCACATATATGTATCACTAACATAACAACATTAGAAACAAGTTGTTTTGATTTAAAATGTACTCTTTATAAATGATATACACCGCTGTCATTGTAAACAGTAGGAGACATCAACATGTGTTACGATACTCTCCGTGTTACATTAACGTATATGGAAATGTACATATATCACACGCATGACCTAGGATAACAATAATAACTTAACGAGAAAAATAGCATTAGCTTTTAACTTCCCATGTTGAAATGAGCATAAATATGACGTATATAAAATGTTAGTTGAATATAATTAGGATTTCCAAACACCAGTTCGTGCGAAAATACATCCCATCCACCTGTTTACATAATGTTAATTCAATCTATAAAATAAATATGCGTTAAACGCCATTTATAATGTGGAGCAATAAGTACTCATCTAGTTAGTAATCACATTACGGGGTAGTTATTCAAATATGTCGATACGAGCTTTACTCATGTGTAGTTATAAGTTTCGTTTCATTTAATTCGATTTGATCATTTTCATAAGTACTCATTACTGCTATGATTTAATAGTGACAGTATTGGCATTTAAAACGATAACTGTTCCGAAACCATTGAGTACATATCGTAACATACAAAAAGTCAGACGATCGTTGGTAACGGGATAATCTTACAGTAATAAACTGTGTTCTTGTCTTTCATAGGAAATATGATGACGCAAGCAGCATAATCTTACTGGATTATTAAGGTATCCATTATGCCTTTTATTTCATCTTTACATCGTATCATTTCTTTGCATTGCTTTCTTGTTCAATGTTTTACCCACCAATGTGGAATGACATACTAACACCCAAAAGTACAAAATAAAGGAAATACTGAAACAACAAAACATAGAAATGCTTATTCGAAGTCGAAGGCGGATTAGAAAGGTAGACAGTCTACATCAAATGCAACATTGGCATCAGATATTGATTATGTATTTGGTTTAATACCCACTTTATTGTTGTCCTACCTGGTCCGTACTTTTAGTTGGTTCGATGCGGCTATGGCCTTTTACTTTTTTTTCTTTATGGAAGTATGGGTCTAGTGACTGTATAACTAGATGCTTTTCAATAAGCGTAAAGCTAACACAACATACTATAATATTTAAGGTTTTAAGGTTCTAAACTCATCCTGATTTTTAACTGTTTTTACTGACATAAACATGCTTGGTTACCCGTTGTAGATATTGAGTAATTTGAATGACCGAGAGACTAATATACCTCATAGTCGATACCATAAAACCAAACAGGAAGCGAAGAACGCATTATGTAAGTAAGTACCGTCATTCATTGACACCCGCACCCTCTACTCTAGTACTCTTCCTTCTAACGAAATCTGGACCCAAATAAGGTGCTCTTGGCAGGTTAGCTCTTATCACTATAATACTTATGATGTAATTTACTCTTTTTATATTATTCTTCTGTTGTCATTTGAATTTACAGCTGCCTGTTTTATATTTATTTCCCTGTTCTATCTGATTCTATATCTCGGGTTAATACCGTTTAAGCCTAGTTTTACATATCCTGGATTAAAAGTGTTTATCTGTATGTGTATCCATTTGTTTACCTATTGAAGTAAGGGGTCATTTGTCACTTCACCTCTCGGTGACCGATGTCCCTTTTATAAAACATATATTGATCAGCAGGTGTTTTGATTCACAGTAGTTGTAGTATATGAATAACGGCTCGTCTCATTAGCATTGACAGAATGATAGCTAAATTATATCAAATAGATGTTTATCTTTATCAAATTTTGTTTTTCACTAGTAAACAGCCTTTTCAATATATGGGACTTTAATGCTAGTATGGGTGTATCCATAGATCATTATTATATATGAACATCTTTATTTTACACATTCTTTCGTGTCTCAATTTTGATATTGGAGTACTACCAGGCCCCGTGTTAAATGTGAAGAACCTTTTATATCCTCGAAGTTATAAAGGTGTACTTTTCAACAGTTTTTGACAAAATATATTTTTAAAAAGTACTTTCTGAAGAGTTTAAAAATATCTTGACCATTAATGTATTTGACAACGCATACAAATTATGATAATATTCACTTGTACTAAAATGACGCTAGTTGTCGGCAGGACGTTGGGGAAAAAATCTGCATATATTTTCAATTATATCAACAACAGCATGCAATTTACAACTGATTTGGCATTATGCAAACTGAAATAAAGTGTTATTAATTCCATTTGTGCTGCATATTATTAGTTTTAAATAATCGATCGGCAATGTAAACCTGTCATGTTTTGTTCCTATTGACATATAATGATTGCGTGTTTGAACGTCCTATTTTTATTAAATAAAGCTGATTTATTCTCAATTAGTTACCAAAATATCACTCTTAACCGCACATGGACTTAATTGCATGGTAATATTCATTGCTCAATACATATAGAAATAAAGGTAATAATGATGGATGATAAGCCACCTCATGTGTAGATTAAAACTTTAATTACTAAGATCAATAACACCATATCCAGATTTCCCATAGCTTAAACATAGCGTTATCAGTGAAATTAATTCTGACAGGGACTTAATAAAAAAAAGAAGATGGAAGTATAAGCCTCTGCTACCAAACTGTGTAAATGGCCAGGCGCACTATTTGCTCAGTTACATAACATACAAAAAAAGGACATTATAATTATTTTTTTCATTCCTCTCCCATGTTATACAGAAGAGAAAGTCCGAAAGTATTCCCTTTTAGTTTTATCAACTTTATACGACGAGGTAACGCCCAACATGGTAACTGGAAGTCTAGAAGAGGAAATTATTTAATCAGAGTTAGAAGTGAAGTAAATATGATTAAAATATATAGCATTTACAGCCTCAATTACAAATTCAGTTACCACTCAGACATGTAGACTCGGTGAAAGTCTAGTTTGGTACCTTCCACTAGAATATGGGCCTGTGGTTTAATGTGCGAGTGGAGTACAACGTCGCTCATTGTAAACCAAACCCTGAACCAAGCCAGTACACACACTCTTATAGATATGTTGTAAATTAGCATATAGGTTCGGTAATACCGCCGCCAGACAACAAACATGGTAAAGAGGGTCATCCAGTACGGGAACAAGTAAACAAACATAGTGCAATGTAATCAACAGTTCCTCATAACGAGCTAACATGACAACCAGATCATCACCAGACTATCATCGGTAGTGTTATGGATTACGATATGGTATGCCTAAACACAAGACTTCCGTATCTACCATACCTATAGAATGTTTGCTTTTCTCATACTTCTTGTTCAGGGTTATGGACATAATGGACAATTACATAGAGAACAAGGCAGTAAATATACTGAGATTTGAAATCACTTGGCAATTGTTTTCCTATAAGATCAGCCTCAAGCTGAATTGTTATGTTGAAATGACATCATACTTGATCAAGTCGTTGGTAGGGTCCATGATATTTCAAACCAGAGCAAATGATGATAGCATTCATTGTAATTGTTAAAAGGTATAAAGGCATTAGAATGGTACCTCATTATTATTTAACTAATGTTAAGTATCAACTTTACAATACCCATTCCCAGTCACAATTGTATGTTGTACTTTTGCTGATTGTAACATAACAAAATATCTTTTATTGCATTCATGAATGAGTTAATATATGTGTTTGTAATTTGTTCTTTTCAGTCAGTAAAAAGATAAAATTCCCGACCTGGAAATATCGGGGTATATCATATATCATACGGACGACGCTCATGTACATGTATGACAGCAGTATATCACATGAACGTTCGGCACGTGATATGACGGTGAAAAGGTAATGAGAACTACAAAAAAAATAATGAATGAAAAAGGCTCAAAGCAGTTTTATATATAGTTGTATGAGGAGATTTACACAGAATCAATATGAAGTGCCCGGAAATTACGTAAGTTATCGACATGACGGCAATAGGAATGATTATACCAGGATAAGTAGGACTTACCCTTATCAGCCCAGACGAATCTAATATGTTTTTAACAGGACAGACAAGACCAAGCCTCTATATTGATTAGGTATTGATGTGGAGTAATCGCAGATCTTGTCGTTAGTTGACACACCCTGTAAAGAAACAGACTATAGAACTGACCAAACCTTAAAAACAAGATTCATTCAGGTCTAGAACAAATGTAAACACGTGATATCAGATATGGTATTTAAAATTTAATTTTATGGTTGATTATTTACTCAACTACGATATCGTGTTGTATGAGCATATGATCGATTTCTGCCAATGTGTGAATCTATATATATCTTTTCTCGTTTTGTTTGATAAAAGAGTATGAAATTCGCCAAATGACTTTGTTTACTTTATCATTTTCAACAGTTAGTAAGAAAAGTTATTTTTTGTTTCTATTCCATCAGTACTTCATCAGAATTTCCCATTTCCCTATTTGAAAAGTTTAAAGTATATAAAGTTGACAGATACTACATTAGTAGGGCAACGGTTGTTTTGGTACTTCGGTAAAACTTTATTATTTTCATATGTTATACATTTAATAATTCAATTCAAAACTGTTATTGTTTTAAAATGAAGAGGCAAGACCAAATGTACAACAGGTTTGTTTTACCATGATACAGGCTATGTCAAAGATATCACACGACACATATGAAACAACACTGTTGTAGCGTCACAATTACAACATGGTTATCTCTGTAGTGAAAAACATACCGTCCAATTCAAAATTGGCCTGTCTTGTATAGAAACTAATTTGAATGTATTCACTTGTATTCTTATAATTTTGAGTTACGTGATAAACGAAATCTTCCATGTGTGGCCATGTTAAGTCGAAGACTATTGACATGTAAATTTTTTGAACGAATTTGATTGATCCCATTTTACATAACCACTTATGTAAGATTCTCTTTTTATCATACAATCAGCATGCTATCCTGAGAAATCGACCATGTTATATTTGTGCATATGTCTGCAGCGTGATATAACGTTATGTTATGAATTGAACCAGATTGTGCCACCTCCATTTGCTTTTGTCATCCTTATTTTGAGTTGAAAATCTATTTTAATATCAGTTTTCTTAAACTGAAAACTATTAAACCATTGGCTATTATCCACAGTGACATCATACTTATGTACCTAGACCAGTGTAAAGTTATCTACAGTTGTACCTGCTCCATGGTATTGTATTTTAGTATAAACGATACATATACGGTTTACTTAGCTGTAAATATCAGTGATGCCAATTTCAGTGTTGACATATGAACATAAAATTACACAATGTCGAGTCTGTCCAGCTCTATACAGCCATTACGGATAACATTTCATGATTTACCTTAAGTTTACTCCAAACGGATGTCAAATATATATAAATAGTATAAACATTCATTTAAATACGGATGTAATAAATAACTAATATGTAAACAAATTATAAGAGCGTTACAGCTGTTTCCGATAGGATCTATTTCAGGTACATGATTTCCCTAATACAAGTCTACCTTGACTAGTGTACTGAGGAAAGTGTTACCCACCCGGATCTACTTGCGTATGTATTTCGTGCGACCTTGATACAGGTACAGAACATGTTAAAGTAAGTACTTAATCATAATAGAATCAGTCATACACAAATGTCATACCAAATGGATTTGTGAACCTTTTCTGCTCTTGCCACTGATGACATTAAGATAATTATGAGCAATTAAATAAAAAGTAAGTCGAAGTTCGCAGCTGACGTCATTTAACCGCTTAACACCTTTATATAATTAGATTCTTTACAAGGGACAAAAGCAAATATATCTTAACAAAATTAACATATGTCTTCAATACCTTAATTTGAATTTAAGTGTAAGAATTTTGAAGCTTGGATAATAAAAGTCCTCCTCGTCCTTGCACGGTATCAATATCCAATATTTCAATGCTTCTGCTTTTTTTGAAAAAAAAATCTCACTTTATTTGCCACATGCGTTAAGACAAAAGAAAGTATGACAATGTTATAAAACAGCTCCTATCATATAATAGGGCCTAAAATAAGGCACCTTATCAATTAATTTGTTAACTGTTAATATTGAAGTAAAAACTTCAATGAACAAAGCCTCAAAATATAAACAAAACAAAGCTTACTTTTCAACATCAAATCAAGAGCCTCAATCATCTACATCTACGCATACCTCATATTCAACCAGGGATTCTGTGTTTGCAAAAATACAGACAAATCCATTCCGATAGGTTTTTAATTATTTAGTGTTAAATGAGCGTTCAATTATACTTTCGAAAAAAATGCAATCTCAGTATAAAGTGAATACTGTAGATGAAATGGGCAATAGTTGTCAACAAAGTTTGGAATCAAAACGTGCAGTAAATCAATAGGTAAATAATGTCAATTTCAACATTGCAAATTTCGAGGGCCATTTATGAGAAACAAAAATTGTAAACTGCTATATGTCGTCACTAAAATATAATTCAGATACATTTCGCATATAGATATATTTGTTTTTGTATATCATAATAGATTTCTAAACACGTTTTTATCTATAAAATAACACATATAATAATACTGATAACATATACGTGTGTGAGTCCTATATACGTGCACATTTCCCCGGAACATGTTTACATATACCGGACACATACCCGACTCGGTAGCCTGTTACCACCAGCAATGCACTGTTTATAGAGGAACAACCCTTCTGACAAATAGATACTTGATTGATACAGAGTAACATAACGGCCTATAAAGAGGACTGAAATAGACACTTTCACGTCCATAGACGTACGATCCGGAATTTCAGGGGTTAAACAGACAAGTTTAGGAAGTCCGGATGATAATCCAGATGTTTGTACAGTGCTCATGAAATCAAATTAAAGGAAATCAGCCTGGTATCACTACATGGATACACATTGTATATGTTTGTAAGGAAATTAATAATTGTGTAGGAAGGCGGGATGCATATCGGCACCGCGTCTAATGTATCTGTTTGTAAAAGTGCATTTAGTTACATATACGTTGGACTTAAAGGGACGTTGGTCTTTTTGAAAAATGTCAATTTACAGAATGTAATTGTTTAAGTATTAGTAAATTTTAAAATATAATTTTAAACACATCCCATGAAGAACGTATTTGATATGCATACATAATACATTTCTAAGAGAAGTTTTGCCATATAATCGCTGAATATAGATGTAAAGATAAGTAAGTTATGACATTTGCTATAAAGCCAGTATTACTATAATTGTAAAGTACATACTTAAATATATTAATACAACAGCAATATAAGTGTAAGGTACATCAATAAATATATCAATACAACAGCAATATAATTGACAGGCACATCATTAAATATATAAATACAACAGCAATATAAGTGTAAGGTATATAATTAGATATGTTAATACAACAACAATATAATTGCAAGGTATATAATTAAACATATAAATACAACATCAATAACTAAGAAGTAATATATACCAATCCAAAACGAACAGCATACATGTTAAAGGGCTTATATCTGATACATTAACGTTCATCAGAGTGGTTATTCTGATAATATCCAGGTAAGTTTGAAACTACCTAGTGATCTAATGATAGCGGCATGCTAATTTACAATATACCTCGACCAATCAAAGTGCTTCTACTGCAAAATAGAAATTACCTATTCTGGTGAGATTCGGCTGAAGTAATGTGAAGACTAGGTGATTATGTGCTACAATATAAAGACTTGATAGCCAATTATAAGCTTATCACTACTGTAAATGAGCAGTGACAGGATTAGAAATCAGAATCCGAAAGTGAGTACTGTATATATACATTGTACAGGACAATTGTTGACAACACATGATGTAGAGTCAGTGGAGGAAATAAATTATAAAAGTTTACTTAACTTTGATTTATGTCTTTTGTGGTAGTAAATATCAATGGTTGATTATATTTGAAGACCATTTATGATTTTTTTTCTGTAATGGTACCGTATATAGAAACATAGTATCATGGGCATCTTATCACAGCTAAGTTTACCCGAAAACATATCCAGCCCTAACAAAACTTTCCAAATATATTCATTGCAATGTTTTCTGTCATTATAACATCATATATACAAGATTGGTATGTGTGTGAGTCCAATATACACGTACATTATCCCCAATCATGTGTATATATACATATACCGGACACATACCCGACTCGGTAGCCTGTTACCACCAGCAATGCACTGTTTATAGAGGAACAACCCTTCTGACAAATAGATACTTGATTGATACACAGTAACATAACGGCCTATAAAGAGGACCGAAATAGACACTTTCACGTCCATTGACGTACGATCCGGAATTTCAGGGGTTAAACAGACAAGTTTAGGAAGTCCGTATGATAATCCAGATGTTTGTACAGTGCTCATGAAATCAAATTAAAGGAAATCAGCGTGCATGGATACACGTTGCAAATGTTTATGAGGAAATTTACAATTGTGTAGGAAAGCGGGACGCATCTGACACCACGTCCAGGGTAACTGATTATAAAAGAGTACGTTCTGGACTGCTCTCTCTGGCAAATAAGAAAACGTTGAGAGACGCTTACCCAAAAGGAAAACCCATCTTTGATGATTCTCTCTAAAACTGTAGAAAATATCAGTAGGTGAATCGTACGGAGAACGATCAAAAGCGTTGATCTACAGGTGTAGTTAAACGACCAAAAATGAATCAAATATCAATGATATTTTATTAGTAAATCTAGATAAACAATCAAGGTGATATCTCAAATTAAGAAACGGAGCCTCCATATCACACAAGTTTTTTTGATACGTGTATCGCCCCATGAACAGCCAGGATCATTTTGACGTGTTGTCTCCTTGTAGTAGTTGGTGACTACATCACAGAACAATATACTGGAGGCCCGTTACATGCCACCCATAGAAAGTAAGGTGAAGAATCTTGCCGAAGGAAACAGCTACGACAGCGCCGACCGATCCGTTTCTCAGCTTCTAGAGAAAAAAAACAAACACGGACAGGAAGCGTCGAACCGCACACCTCGAATCTTCAAATGAGGTGACGTGACCAGCGGTCTAATCGTCTGAGCTGTCGGTGATCTAACCGACTGAGCACCTGCGACCCCTATATCGCAAAATGACACAATTTACAAATGAATTCTTGATATCGACCATAAAAACGTTCTTAGTAGACTCCATGAATGTACATATATATGTTGAAAATAGTTTCATGTTATTAACTTTTTTGACGACAAATTGTACAACTAACATCAATATATTGAATGCGTATTTGAATGATATTCTGATAGAATATCGGTACTTTATGTGCCAGTTAGATACTTTAAAATTCAGTTTGAATAATCTGAAGAAGGACGAACATCAAACACACATAATAATACCATTCTGAAACAATGTCTAAATATAGGAACAAACCTTAAGTGCATTGCATATCAACAGAGCTCAATCAAATAAGATAAAACCAATATGACTATAAAAGGGATGTATTATAAATTTAAACAGCAATGACAAGAAGCCTGAGGCAACTATCAAAAGCGAGGAGTATGCATGGATAACTGCCAATATGATATATGTTTGACAATAACGTAGACATGCATGCACTGACTGATAGCCTGTCAGTCTTAAGAAGCAGAGCAGACTTCATTTACACAATATGCAAAGACTGAGTAAAACCAATATTTACAGTATTCTGTTTTTGTTATTCAAAATGAAAGTGCATTAACAGATTTTGACATATCACAAAGGCAATTCCTGTCCATACATTGTAAATACCTAAAGACGCCAGTTAGAGTTTGATAACTTATCGAAATGAGTGTATTATCTGTATAAATATGGCTCAGCATGCCAATTTCTTTTATCATTTGTACTGCTCTTATAATTTGACAATCGTGGCCAAAGGTGAGGTTTGCCTGTCAATCACTCAGCAGTGTCACAGATAAATGTAGGTATGTATCAACTCACCAGCTTCTCAGCTGAGCCCACCTACTCCGCTAGGAATGCTGGGATTCACAACAGGTTACAGACCCCTTGGGAGTTATCTATTTCTCAAGTGTTGTATCTGGTCAATGTGCATATTATACAGAACAATAAAAGAATCTTAGATGTCAGCCATCTTCAATTGAATTAATATTATATAGTAGTACAGACGCTTCAGAGGTTTTACTGTATTCTGTGTCATACATAGCTGCGAAATAAGACAAACTGTTCATCAAGAATAGATTATCGTCTGGTAATCGTAGAAGGATTCAACTTCACACAATAACGCTAAATTGTACACTGATATGTCTTTTTATTATACTATTTGGTTTGAAAAATATCAAATTCATAACTATTACCTTACATAACGTAAATGTATCAATATGTTTTCTCCAATCTCTATCGAGGATTAAACTGGAACGTTTTGGTCCTGAGAAACAATTTATATATGAACTACAAGTCAGCGTCAATATTTGTCGTAACATCTGTAGTAGAAATCCGTGTTTGGAATCATTTGAGTTTGAAAGATGTATGCCGTGAAATGTACTTTACTCTTGATTAGTTTATCAGTAGATAAGCATGGATAATGAATAAGTTGGCACTTTTATTTTAAATATTTCTAAAATAATAATTCAATCGAATTTCCTCTCTAATATAAATAAACACTTGGAACCTTTATCAACATCAGAAATCAAATGTTATCCTTTTCATTCTCATTCTCTTTAATCTTTTTCATTTGAGTCACTGAAGTCATGCTATAACGGAAACTAGGAAGTATCCCACATTAATCACATCCTCGATACTCCAGGGACTATATTCACTACTACAGGGACTATATACACTACTACAGGGACTATATTCACTACTACAGGGACTATATTCACAACACAAAGACTGTGTTTACTGTATTGAGAAAACATAGATAGTTCGGAAACAATCAAGTAGTATAGTTTGGAATTTTCAATTTCAATTGAAAGGCAAGATGTTATTTATATTTTTCACAACTGTCCTCAAAGAAAATGAATTGATGTCAGTAAATGTATTGTTAGTTGATCAATAAAGGAATGTCGAAAATAATTTGAAGCCTGGATCGATAATGCCTTTAAAATGTGACAGGGGGACGTTCTTGTAATATACATACAATGTGATTTTGAGTGAATAGTTTTATCATATAAAGTATGATTAAAACCCTGGGAAAGAGACCCCCTTCTAACATAAATTATCAAATACACTACCTTTAATTAACGGTTTTGCAGGTTATACTACATACACGGACTTTTTATAATTATATGTTCGCTTTTCACGACATTATAATCGATTTACGTCTCAATCAGTATATAACAAAAATTGATTGATTTTCCATTTAGTCTAAGCATAAAGATGACTTTGCATTTGATGACAATTTCCAGTTATACATGATGTACATTGTATATGATCCTGTAGGATATATGAGTTTTTCTTGTTAGATATCTTTTGATGATTCCTATAATTAAAAGACTGTTTATTCACATTTACATAGTATGTAGTTAACATCAAATCTAGAGTACCCTATGCCATGATACATGAGAAAAAGAACGTAACTCTGTTATTGTGTATGTACTTCACCTGGTATAACTGTGCCCATTATTTACAGGTAATTTACGACGTTAGTGTGTGCTATTTAACAGAAAACTGGATAAAACGGTCGAAGTATTGATAATTGAGTTTTAAACCGTGTTGGAGGAGTTAAGTATGTGTGCTGGGTAACGGAGGAGGTGAGAACAGGGGGGTACCCCATGCCGGGTAATCCTCGCCTCGTAAATACTGTGTATATCGCTTCTCTTCGTCGCTGTGTGTTCAAAATCTGTATAGCGGGTCGACTACAATACATTGAGCTTAGAATTTAAAATATATGTATATAGATACAAACTTTAAACGTTCAAATCTTCTTCTAAATTTGGATGAAAGTGATGCATTTTTTTGTTTCATATATATTAAGTTATCAACCTTTTTAGTGAAGCTAACATATTCACAACTTCAGGGACTATATTCCCTATTACAGGGACTATATTCACTACTTCAGGGACTATATTCCCTATTACAGGGACTATATTCACTACTACAGGGACTATATTCCCTATTACAGGGACTATATTCACTACTACAGGGACTATATTCACTACTACATGGACTATATTCACTATTACAGGGACTATATTCACTACTTCAGGGACTATATTCCCTATTACAGGGACTATATTCACTACTACATTGACTATATTCACTACTACATTGACTATATTCACTACTACATTGACTATATTCACTACTACATGGACTATATTCACTACTACAGGGACTATATACACTACTACAGGGACTATATTCACTACTTCAGGGACTATATTCCCTATTACAGGGACTATATTCACTACTTCAGGGAATATATTCCCTATTACAGGGACTATATTCACTACTACAGGGACTATATTCACTACTACAGGGACTATATTCACTACTACATGGACTATATTCACTACTACAGGGACTATATTCACTACTACATGGACTATATTCACTACTCCAGGGACTATATTCACTACTGCAGGGACTATATTCACTACTACATGGACTATATTCACTACTACAGGGACTATATTCACTACTCCAGGGACTATATTCCCTATTACAGGGACTATATTCACTACTACAGGGACTATATTCACTACTACATGGACTATATTCACTACTACATGGACTATATTCCCTATTACAGGGACTATATACACTACTACAGGGACTATATTCACTACTCCAGGGACTATATTCACTACTACATGGACTATATTCACTACTACAGGGACTATATACACTACTACAGGGACTATATTCCCTATTACAGGGACTATATACACTACTACAGGGACTATATTCACTACTACAGGGACTATATTCACTACTTCAGGGACTATATTCCCTATTACAGGGACTATATTCACTACTACATGGACTATATTCACTACTACAGGGACTATATTCACTACTACATGGACTATATTCACTACTCCAGGGACTATATTCCCTATTACAGGGACTATATTCACTACTACAGGGACTATATTCACTACTACAGGGACTATATTCACTACTCCAGGGACTATATTCACTACTTCAGGGACTATATTCCCTATTACAGGGACTATATTCACTACTACAGGGACTATATTCACTACTACAGGGACTATATTCACTACTTCAGGGACTATATTCCCTATTACAGGGACTATATTCACTACTACAGGGACTATATTCACTACTACAGGGACTATATTCACTACTCACTCCAGGGACTATATTCACTACTTCAGGGACTACATCGTATATTCACTTTCGCGCACTGTGGAGAGCGAGAGTGGACATTAACCGTCGGAGTATCGAGGATGCATTCAACATTGCGATTGTTTGACAAACACAATGAGTGTGTTTACTGTATTGAGAAAACATAGATAGTTCGGAAAAATCGAGTAGTATAGTTTGGAATTTTCAATTTCAATTGAAAGGCAAGATGTTATTAATATTTTTCACAACTGTCCTCAAAAAAAATGAATTGTCAGTTAATGTATTGTTAGTTGATCAATAAAGGAATGTCGGAAATAATTGGAGGTTTGGATCGGAAATGCCTTTAAAATGTGACAGGGGGACGTTCTTGTAATATACATACAATGTGATTTTGAGTGAATAGTTTTATAATATAAAGTATGATTAAAACCCTGGGAAAGAGACCCCCTTCTAACATAAATTATCAAATACACTACCTTTAATTAACGGTTTTGCAGGTTATATTACATACACGGACTTTTTTTATGATTATATGTTCGCTTTTCACGACAATATAATCGATTTACTGCTTAAACTCTTGCAATACTCATCAATCTATGACTACGTCTCAATCAGTATATAACAAAAATTAATTGATTTTCCATTTGGTCTAAGCGTAAAGATGACTTTGCATTTTATGACAGTTTTCAGTTATACATTGTATATGATCCTGTAGGATATATGAGCGCTCTGATGGATATTTTTTCTTGTGATATCTTTTGATTATTCCTATAATCAGAAGAATGTTAATTCACATATACATACTATGTAGTTAACATAGGTACCCTATGCCATGATACATGAGAAAAAGAACGTAACTCTGTTTTTGTGTATGTTTTAAGGATGTGCACTTCACCTGGTATAGCTGTGCCCATTATTTACAGGTAATTTACGACGTTAGTATGTGCTATTTAACAGAAAACTGGATAAAACGGTCGAAGTATTGATAATTGAGTTTTAAACCGTGTTGGAGGAGTTAAGTATGTGTGCTGGGTAACGGAGGAGGTGAGAACAGGGGGGTACCCCATGCCGGGTAATCCTCGCCTCGTAAATACTGTGTATATCGCTTCTCTTCGTCGCTGTGTGTTCAAAATCTGTATAGCGGGTCGACTACAATACATTGAGCTTAGAATTTAAAATATATGTATATAGATACAAACTTTAAACGTTCAAATCTTCTTCTAAATTTGGATGAAAGTGATGCATTTTTTGTTTCATATATATTAAGTTATCAACCTTTTTGGTGAAGCTAACCATACATTGATACATTGAACTATAAGATTTAGATGTGTTAATATTACAATCACCTATTTTACATGAACTGACCAAAGGTCAATGGCTCTATGTACGATATGAAAACAGTAATGCAACACTTCTTCTACAACACGGTTCTACTACACGACCAAAGGACAGTAACCCTTACATACAGAGGTATACAGAACATTGACCGCCAAAGCCCAACATAAATATTATGATTATACGTTTCAGGCTTATAAGATATATGGTTTAAGTGAATACAAATACCCAATCGATTACCGACCTTACAATTGAGAAATTTGTTGAGAACTTTATTTTGACAAATATGTTTTCTGTGTGCTGTATCCGTATACGGCTGTCGTGTATATTTCATTAGAAGCTAGAGAGCTGTATTTAAAGCTGTCGTCTATATTTCATTAGTAGCTAGAGAGCTGTCGTAAAGGAGGTACTTAGCGGATCATTCACCTCTTGGGTTTTGTCTGTTTAGTCCGGGATTTGCAATAATAATACTCCAACAATCGGCGGGTAGCAATTGTCTGTACAATATGCAGTCAAATAAATAATGTTCTATTTGGCTTTAAAGAGATGGTAGCTCTTTATCGTATTGAATCTTCATCCTGCAAAAAATTAAAAGCGAAGAAAGTATTAAATTATAGAAGATAAGACACCATTAAATGGTAAGGTGTTATACCTGATTTATGTTATAATTTGTTATGGAACTCGTCTCGTTTTAATCATTGTTGCTCGTCAAGGCCATAAACCGTTTCAGTAGTCCCTATTACAAACGAGCACGATTGTTGCAGCACTTTATGAGTAAAAAGATCGTATGTTTAGTAAGATATACAGGTACAAAGTGAGAGGTCGATGGAAGAGATAAGACAAATATATCACAACTTATTGAGGGAAGTCATACAAGTTTACAGGCTGCCCCCACGGAGTTAAATCGAAGTAATTTATAATCACTCCAGTAAAACGTAAAACTCTGTAGCAAGACAGCATGGGTATAAAACAAGAGTATGACAAATACATATATATATATGAATAATGTAGATGGACATGTCCCCAACATTCTCGCCTCTCTTTATGGAATGAAAAGGACAAAAATACAAGCAGATAATTAAATTAGTATTTGCTGATAGAAATAAATACATGCAATGAAAATATATCTAGGCAAATATAATGCATATTTTAAAATACGCTAAATAACGATCATACCAGCATGTATTACAAATAGAATATATTGATGCTTAAATTACTACATTGTTTGTACTTCGACATATATATTCGTATGACTCAATGACAATTGTTCAACTAGTTAAATGAGGCAAGTGAACGTTTGTTATTTTTAGGATATTTGCATTCGTAATTCCATTTTTAACTTTTAAGTAGTTCAAAATAGCTCGTCGGCCAAATTCAGATATTCTGAAAAAAAATGTATGTGTTATCTTTTTTTCCCATTACGAAAATAGAAGTCATTTAAGTCACCAAGTCTTGAATATATGTCATTGACCGTATCAACAATTACCTGTTTCCCTGTTGCAAAACAGGCCTGGCTTTAAAACGATCTCAGTTAAGAGGAAAACTAATAATTTAAATGTAGATGTACTATTTCCAAATATGGGTCAATGCTTTGAATCTTTTTATTGATTATAGCGAACGTTTGATTTAAATCTTCTCAGCATTTATACATATACCGTTACTGAGTGTTTCCTATGCTGAAAACATTACATGAAACATACTCTTGTAATACGCAGCGAATGCTAACAATGTTAAAATGTTGTAATGATCGTACAGATTTATACGAACTTAATACCATTGCATTGACCACTGAAATCAACACCGAATAGCATGACCAATATGACATGGTAATAAGATATAGAATTGGTTAAGCGTTATTATATGTTCAAAACAGGATCGATACTCCAGGGTCCAGTCCTCATATGGTAGTTGGACATTCGTGATACTGCATCAACGTACTTTGTTTGTTTGTTTGTTTGTTTATGTTTTACGGCCCATCGACAACTAGGGTCATTAAGGGCCAAACAATATACTATCGTTTTTTTATGTTTAACGTTAAGATCATCAACCGAGCAATGTGTAGACGATATTCACAAATGTAGCGGTTACTCATTCGACATTTTGAAGTTGAATCACGCTGAAATGTCATAACCTAGTCCCCTTATTATGATATTGAAACCTGTTATTTTGTCTACAGACTAATCAGACGTGCAATGTAAAAAAAAAAAAAAACGAAGCAAACAAACAAAAAACAAAAAAACAAAAAACAAAAAACAAAAACAAAGTAGAAAACAAAAACCAGAAAAGTGTAGGCAGAAGAGAAAACAGTGAAAGGAGCCTAATTGAATGCCAATTTATTGCAGTATCGTGTTGCAGGTACATTAATAATCGTTTTCTGTTGATTTACTTAAACCCGAATGGAATCTTTCCTTTGGCATCCTGTTTAAAAAAAAAGGGGGGGGGGGGGGGGGGGGGGCAACAATTTTAAGTCACATTTTACCCACCCTCCTGTAGAAAGCAAACAAATGTGTCGCAGCGTTGTCACGAGATACTGTATCAGAGTGAATTTGGTTTCCATATTATTAATAAGAAGAAACAGAGAAAAATCCATTTTTTTTCTACATATGTAAGTAATATTTATAAGGTCGACACAGTAAACACTTTTATGTTTTATATCACATGAAATAGTATTATATCGATTTTGAAATTGATTCAGTTTTATGTCAACAATAAAAACAATCTTATTTTGAAAGTTCTTTTTACCAGCAAAGAGTATTGCTGATATTAACACTTATAGACGCGTTCCTGTAAAGGAGAAATATAGTACAGATTTATTATATATGCAGAAGGTTAGGACCTCGATAAGCGTCGCTGTAGATATAAATATAAAAGATGTCCTCCAAAACAAGCTATAGAGAGAAACACTTAACAAGCGTTATTCACAATGGCAATAAATTAACCTCTAAATGTTTTGCAATCTCGTTTGATAAGTTTTATTTTGAGAATTATAAATCCATGTAACAAATACGCAACTGTATTTGTATATGATAAATATATCGGATAATTGTAGTTTACAATCAAATCCTAGTCCAATAATACAATCAGAATACACCTGGTAACTTTCTTGACTCACTACAGGAGATCGAACGGAGAGGCTGTGTGGCTGATATAATGAATTGATGATAAAATAAAAAACACATTTCCTTGTTTTGTAGGTGTGAGGTGTTGTTATAAAAGGAAAACTGTCGTCTTTGATTGAAAAGATTGCATTCAACTTATCATATTTCGGTCACATCTCGTTCACATGTGGACGGATATCAGAGCGAAATTGTAAAGCTATTTTGGTATGTTCAGAGTACATAAGGTAAACAGGTGCCCTCGAGTTGAATTATTGTTTTTTTTATTGTGATGATGTATTCCAGACAATTTGTCTATGTTGATGTCGCTGACGCCATATCAGGCAAGAGATATGTGTTATGATCTATGTACAAATATTTGACATATTTGGTTAAGTCGATATTATTTACATTTTTGAGTAGCGGAAATACTTTTAAAATGACATCAGTATATATATATTAGCTATTTAAGTACAATTGTCGACTCGAACTTGTAAGTAGATCGTACATGGAGATACCAGGTACTTTTTGAATTGAGTAGATTTTTTTTATCTATTTGTCAAGATTTTATTTATCATTTTGACATCAGTCCTTTAGCTTTCGAACGCTTTATATATTTGATTAACTTCAATATGAAATCACATCTACGAAATGTATCACAATTTCCCAGATGTAAGTTCTAGTGACTCACCCGAAAGAACGTACTATACCTATTAAGCATACCTGTATTCAGTTCACTAGCATCGACCGTATTTGCCTCCGAGCGCTTCATGACATCGGCACAGTTAATTCAATTGGCCAGATCAATGTATTACGTCCATACATATATTATATACCGCTCTTTGTGTCCTATTTGTGAACAGGAGAACCGGTTATCCATTAGTATTTCCTTATTAGTATGTGTTTAAATATACCACTTAGCAACTATAGATATAAACGTTTAACTAATAAGCCTTTCCGAGAGAAGAGTTATTTTAAAATATTGGTCATTATGGAGGGGTTAGGTATCACTATAAATTGTTAATAAAATTATGTGGGCCCTGAAACTAAACTCAGGCGTAGAGACGATAAACAGACAATAACACAGGGCCATGTGGTCGTCATCACCAGGATCGATTTGGAAATCTTTAAGTTTTATACATATTACGTGAATGAAGTTTCCATTGATCTAACCTGTGGAAAAGAATGGAGCTTTCCTTTAGACACTGTATAATAACGGATTGTATTAGAATACTGTGTCAGCCTGTATAGCAGGGAAGTTTAATCTGTGATTGTGTGATGTATTTTATACACACGGCATTTAAGCGATGGTTTCCTGTTCCTAAATACATGGGAATATAAGGTAGGATAACACTCATTATTCATTTTATGATTTTCTATAAACTAGTTTTTATTTCATTTAACTATGTCATATATATGTAGCTTATTCACAATGTGCCAAGATAACATCATACCTTTCTGATTAAGTATAAAATCGTAATGATAAGTCACCAGAGCTTATGTCTCAAACCAAATTGTTGCATCTTTAAAGAATTAATACAATTATTTAAATTACATGTATATAGCTGTCAACTAATCGTTATCTATTATAAAAAAACACTATTGATAACAAAATATAAAAACTTCCGTCTAAAATTCTTTTTATGTTCTTAATCATCTAATCATGAAAATGTATTCACATATATTTCAAGTGTATGTATGCTATAATAAATGTGGTCAGGCTTAACATTGAAGAATAAATGTTATTGACTTTCTACCGTATTGGGAAACGTTACAATGGAATTAGTTATAGATATTGATATATACAGTGTCAATGATAGATACTATTAAACAGAGTTGCTATTTGGAGAGGTTGGCGTCTTTACTATTGGCACAAACGCATTGACTATACAACGACAATATAATTAATTAGTGCGTGTTAATCAGATACCTTTTTAGATTTGTACGTTTATCACACCACACCACACCATAAACAAAGGAATGCGTATAAAATATACGTTATGTTGACTGTTATACTACACAACAAGGGTTTCTACCTGGAAGTCATACTTAAGATTTAAACGGTCGTCATGTTGACCCGATTTCATCTTCGGCGACCAACAAACGATCCTTGAGACGTCGGTTAAAATTGGCTGTCCTGTCAATTTGTTTCCTCCTTAGAAAATAATGTCGCCTTACAAAATGCTGTAGAGTTCCTATGTTGTAAAGTGGTGAATAAGTGAGTGTTGATATTAGTTTTAACTTAAATTTCAAACTTTTGACACTATTCTTCTCCATTCTGAAATCTGTTTATAACACGAAAAAGTAAATTAGTGTTTGTTTTGGGATTCTTGAGATGTGTAACCAAACATAACACTTTTACTATATTTATTTTACCTTTCTAGAGGTTTTTGAGGATTACAATGTGCCTCTCTTACCTGTACATCCGGTGCTTGCTTATCGCACCTGTAAACAGATCGGGATTCGGACAGTGATGACCAGGTCAGGTCAGCTTGTAACATGTATATATCTGTTATAGATATATTTAGTAATTATAGATGTCATGCTATTGGTACTGCATATCAAATATGAATGTTTGGGAAAATGACAAATCACACTGATGTCAACATGGAAGCAAACGAATTGCCCCAAGAAAATCAATATCAAAGTGTTCTATTGAAATATTACAATGATAAAATTTTTTCTCGATTTTATTTCATGCTTACAATGCGCTCCACGTGGCCTATTTATTCTACCACCTTAATCCATATGTGTATTCTACATACAACGATCGAGGTTTTTAAATCATGTTTACAAACTTACAGATTGGAAGGTGACGACTACCCACCAGCTCTCCAGTAAGCTCTTGTTGGAATACAGCATTTCGTCCATTTTCTTTAAATATTAGCATAATAAACTTTACACAATTTTATCATTTCAGAAAGACTCTCCCAAATATCATTGTAGATATATACCGAGCATGCAGCTAGGAAACTAGAGCTACGTGGTGAGTATTTTACAACGTGTACAATATCTAATAACCTCGCTAATGGAAATATATTCACCGGATTTTAGCCATCATTGTTGATGACAATGCGTATAGTTCTTTTTATCAATGTTTACACTTCACATAATTTCTAGCTCAGCTACTGGTATTAGGAATAGCGCCGTGTTTGATAGATTTATATACACGGACATTCGTATTATCCGTACGTTTTTATTCAAGTATATGCATGATCAAATCATGTAAACAGGGAGCGTGAAAGTCTGGCACATATATTGGTAAAATTTAATTTAACTCTCACTGAGATATGTTTACGGATTAGTGAATTGTACAATAATATTTGTTGTCAGCAACAATGGTTTATCACATATCTAGATTTTCTGATCATCCGGACGTGCATAATCACGTGTCTGTGTAACGGTATTGTTAAACGTGGGAAGGAAAAGCACCAGAGATAATGGACTATCATATCCTGTGTGAATGTCAAATACTAAACGTTCACTCACTGTGATAAAATACAATGCACTTTAAAATCGACTGTTTCAAATTTTAACGGAGTACGTGTGTTATACATGTACTTCAATTTAAGTTATTCTTTGTAATAAACGTATTCAAATATATATATCGCACTTCATGACAATAGATATGATATAAACATCTACCATGATAACAGATACCAGTGAAAATAACGATAATTGGTATTATATTATGTTATTTTACCTTATAACTATATTTGCTGTATTTGGATACGATTCTTTATAATGGCTGCCTTGAAATTTGTTTGTCGCATGAACTTATATTTATGTTTATAATCCTATGCAATGTTCGATTCATGCATGTTTTTTTTATTTAATCAAAATAATCATAAAAAGTTTTCGCCGTAAATACCCATTAGAATATGTGTGTTAATGTTGTATATGTAAAACATAATTACGATTGTATTCGGGGAAATGATCGGGCTGAAATTCTAATGGATTTCTAGCATATTGTCTTAAATCCTTATAGTATTGATTCGTGAATCAGAAATCGTAATTGTATTAATAAAGTGATTCAGTACTATGATGTCAGCGCTTAATGATGAGGTTATTAATAAAAAGCTGATATTGATTGAATACTTATAAACCACCCATAACTAGTGCCGTGTTAATATTTTTATTAACAACATTGAGAGTAGAATGATCTCATAATCCATTTAATTACAATATGATGACATTTAGAGCCGTGAAATTGATTCAGAGCGACATGGATGTGTGAACTTATCAAGACTCTCAGGCTAATCCGGGACAGTGTTACTAGTCAGAAAATGGCTTTAATATTTTAAGGAAACACGCTTGTCAGTTCTTATTTTTTCATTACTTATGTCACGGACACAAGTGATTGGTTCCTTTTTCGCTACTTCAACAAAGTTAAACATGGCAATGTGTGTGTTTTTTTTTTTAATTCAACGCATGAGTTATTCTATCCAGTATTATTATCAAATAAAATAAGAATAATGGAAATTGTATAGTTTTAGCTGAAAAAAAATTCGAGTTAAATACTAGTAGAATAACACACCACGTTCTTGAATGGCAAGCATCATCTGCTTCAACGAAGACACGGGTGTAAGGCAAATACAAAATAGATCAAGCTCTCAAAGTGAAAATCAGGGTAGTAGCCTTGAAACTTTAACATGAAACCGTATTACAAGTATTTACCTGTGTTTCTTGAAAACCTGTGTCGTAAGGTTTTCGTAGGATACAGTCGAATAAACCGAAGGTCGAAGAAGGGGCGTAAATTTCAAAGCACGGAAAATTACAATGCTGCTAAGTATACACAGGCAATATTTCTTCACGTGAAATTCACGTGAAATTCAAATTTCACGTGAATTTCACTTTTTTGCCCTTTTCACGTGAAATTCACGTGAAAAATTTCACGTGAATTTCACGTGAAGGAATATTGCCTGTGATAGAGGTAAGCGACTGATGAAAAAGAGGAGAAAAGTGTCCTAACTATTAGATCCAGGAATACATATACAGTAGACATGGTCAGTGCATTTAAAATAACACGCCATGGCTATATCGCTCTTGCATTAATAGATTCAGCTTCGTATGGTGATGATGAGGTTATTAATAAAAAGCTGATATTGAATACTTATAAGCCACCCATACCTAGTGCCGTGTTAATATTTATATTAACAACATTGAGACTAGAATGATATCACATAATCCATTTAACTGCAATATCATGACATCAGTCTTGAAATTGATTGAGAGCGACATGGATGTGTGAACAAAAGAATATTTCGACTAAGATCGTATTACGTTTTGTTCCTATGGAATTGCCAAAAGTATGTTCGAAAATGATTCTCATTTATAAACGCACCTAAACAATGTAATAAAGAAATATCCACAATGAAGGCATCCCGACAATGAAGGCATCGCCTTGATGAAGGCATCACCACAATGAAGGCATCACCACAATGAAGGCATCACCACAATGAAGGCATCACCACAATGAAGGCATCACCACAATGAAGACACCACAACAATGAAGGCATCACCACAATGAAGGCATCACCACAATGAAGGCACCACAACAATGAAGGCATCCCCACAATGAAGGCATCCCCACAATGAAGGCACCACCATGATGAAGAAATACCAATAATGAAGTCATCACCATGATGAAGGCGTCACAGTGATGAAGAAATACCCACAATGAAGGCACCACCACAATGAAGGCACCACCACAATGAAGGCATCCCCACAATGAAGGCACCATTACCATGGAGTCTCCACAACAATGCAGGCATCCCTACAATGAAGGTATCACCTTGATGAAGAAATACCATCAATGAAGGCATCCCCACAATGAAGGCACCACCACAATGAAGGCATCCCCACAATGAAGGTATCACCATGATAAAGAAATACCCACAATGATGGCATTTCAACAATGAAGGCACCACATTGATGAAGGCATCACCACAATGAAGGCATCACCACAATGAAGGCACCATTACCATGAAGTCACCACCACAATGAAGGCATCCCCATAATGAAGGTATCACCGTGATGAAGAAATACCCACAATGAAGGCATCCCCACAATGGAGGCATCCCCACAATGCCATCCTTAATATGAATTCATCTTAGCAACCTCACGTTTTGCCCTTTTTCTGGCGTAAACCTCCTTACAATATCCATTAGCTACCTATAATTTTCTATATTTGACCTTACATGCAATGGTCTCGTAGCCTTCATATGGTTTATAATATTTAGATAATCACGTGCCCGGCTGGATTTTATATGAAGTTCGATTAATATAAAACCCAATGTGACATACTAGGCTGCGGTAAACTCGGTTTTCTATTTTTGTTAATGACACCTTTTGGCGTTGTGTCACAATGTTCAGATTCTATTTTATCAATAAAAGATAAAAGCAGAACATAATGAAGGGGAAACATTGTTGCAGATCATAAATTCTGCGGGACATGTGTTTGTATTTACACTGATTTCATATATGGCACCCTTCTGAGCATTAGAGCTAAATATCAGGTCACAGGGACGTGTATGTTTCTGTGTCAGCAGTCTTATAGTTCAAGTAAGCACTTCAACTGCTATCTTGAAATTTGAATACGAAGTTCTGCAGCTTGAACAAACCATTTTATTCTTGCTCATTTGTAGACACTTTGAATTACATCAATAAAGAAAACACCAGAACTTATTCATACTTATATTTTCATTACAACAAAATAATTAATAACTAAATATATGTACATGTAGTTAATGCATGAGATTAAGGCTGTATAGGGGAAAATAACCATGCTTTTCTCATTCATAGCACAGCTATTTCACATACCAGAATCGACATAGCATAATTCCATACATGTATTCATGCTGAAATTTGGCTGTATCTCATCAACATCTTTTCATATGGTAACATTAGTAACACTATTACATGACCTCTGTGATCTGTACCGCTGATTTAGTAATGTGAGGTGAGGTAGGAGGCGCTCATTCAACTCCGTGTGTAGTGTAATAACTGCACGCATTAAACGTGCCCGTCAGTACACTGACATACATACATGTGTAAGAAAGTGTTTTTGTTATCTGTTTGTGGTTAATTTGTTATTGATGATGCTGAACCTAATTTAGTACCGGGGTAAACCTCTTTATTAACGGGCTGCGTGACTTTACATAGAACGAAGTAGTAGGCACCCTCGGACTTATGATTAGCTGATTAATTCGACGATGATGAACTTAGAGTGTAAACAATCCCCGTGAACTGCCTGCGTGACTGTATAGTAACTTCTTTGTTTATTTATAGGAGAAAACTGATGTGGATCAGTACAAAAGGACATTAGCTCAGATGGTTGGACAGTTGTAGGTATCTGATATAGTTGTATATATATATATATCATCAGCGCAAGGAGACGAGCAGTATTGATAAAAGCTGCTGCTGTAGTCTGACAGCAGCTGACAATAATGATGATGGCGCTAAGTGACAAAGCGGAGAACGTGTCAAGGGACTACCTAAGACTTGTTGACAAGGTTAACGATAAACTCAGGACACTCAGGGCCGACCTGGTAAGTACAAAGATTGGTTCGTAAACAGAAATCAATATAATCTATGTTCAAGCATGGTGTATATACATCTCTAGATCTATCTAGCGGTTTATTTTTCATTTATTTCCTAAATATCATCCTACATGCTTTTGTTATTATTTGTGATAAGATAGAATCTGAACTCGGCAACAATTTTGATGTATATATTATTAGATAAATACGGTTTATAAGGAGAATAATTGAAATACATGTATCTGTCTAGATATTATTTCTTATGTACAAACGTATTTCGGTCGTTTTGTTTGGTCAGTGATAATGACAATATTTAGAAGCATACATGCATATTGATATTTGAAATAGAACAAATTCAATTTTTTTCCAATTTATTGCATTGATTAATGATTATGCAATTATGAAGTTTAGCATTAAATTTTATTTCTAAAATAGTCATGTTGCATACGTGGAGAAACGAATCAATAGATATTTAATAACGAAAGATTTTATGACACGATTGATTTTGGCATTAAGAATCAATTCGCAGTAATCCATTTCAAATCCACATTTATCACGAAATGTGTAATGGGAATCTGTATGCTGTGACATTATGATCACTGTTTATGTATGATCAGGTCTGTCTAAAGCTTTTGATACTGTTCTGTTGAGGACGCTCTCCAGCAGATCTTGCTATTTATCGTGATAAATTATCATGAATGTACTTAGCTGTAGTCTCTAAAATGACTTTCCAATGTGAAAAGCGTCTTAATGTCTCTTCATGAAATAATGATTTGTTACTATAAAGTCTTAGTATGAGAAAGTCACAGTCACATACTATGAAATGAAAGGTATTCGTGGAACTAAAATTTCGTGGTTTTCGTCATAAATGATTTGGTTGGTACATGGAATGAAATGACCAAGACATTGCTCTAAAACCAATATATTCAAAATTGAATGAAAACAGTTTTAAGAGGTAAAAGCCTATCTCTGAGCGTCTGTGTGTTCTGTCATTGTTACACTTGCTTAGCAGCAGGAACAACCCTTGCCTGAAACAAACTTTGTACAATTACACATATATGTATATTTTAATTTCTGGGCATTATGATTTGAATATATCCGTATGTTTGTTTGTAGCTTAAGTATCGGTATTAGTGTTCAAATCATTAGAATCATTTTAAGCATTTTAACACCTTTTCAATTCATGAAATTTCTATTCGTAAGAAACTGTAACAATAATGATTTCACGGTATGCAATTCGTTTTATTTGCAATTAGCAATATTTATATTTATCTAAGAATAATTGAAATCAGAATAGTTTTCTTCATCCTCATATATTTCGGAACACATTTCCATTTCCATTTTTCCTGGCGAAGTATAGGTGAACATATACTTATTTGCATTGTTTGGATGGAGACGTTAAATGCAGGTCGTCAGTTCATGGGAGTGAGATATAAAAGAGAGATGGTGAAATAGGATTCAGACAACTGAAGAAAGTACACACTCAAGAAACATTTCAATTAAGTATCACGATTACATTCGTTTAATAAGTGTAAATTTTGATTGACGAGATTATGTCACACTTTGAAATCTTCGCGTTCTGTGAAGTCATACCGCGAAAATATCTTTTTCATATATTCATTCGATCGGTAGAGTTAAACCAAAGCAGACGTGAAAGAATACTCCTTAGTTGTTTTGTGTACTAACAGATATATCTACACAACACACAAACATTTCCAAATGAAACTAATGAAACTACCCTTATCGATTGAATAACCCAATACACGTGTCTTTCGCCTACAAACCTAATTATATAATTCATTCGCGATACAGTTAGTCTGGTATAAAACGTATGTGGGTACGGTATTATTATATTAACATGTGGCTTTTATCTCTAAATCTGTAGTGTTCGCTCGTTAGTGAGGTACAAAGATAGCTGTTCATGCTGCTACTGGTGGCTATTACGTAACCACCCATCTTTATGATCCTCCAATGGAGCAATAGTAAGGGTAATAGACAACGGTACTTAAGTCTTTTTTCTGTACTTGTAATTGTTATCGAATAACGATTACAGTTGTTTATTATTTTTCATAATCGTAACTGAAAATAGAATAGGTTTGATGGGTAAACAACATGCATATTTGGGTATAAATCAGGTGGGTTTTCAGTGTATCTTCACTTTTAAATAACAATTATAAAGTTGTCAGTGTTTACGTAACTGTCGGAAACCACTTCTGTTTAAGGGGGAATTGGCAAGCTATGTATATTTCAAGGACGACACACTTATCTTGTAACTCGTTATAAGCTGCAGACATGTAATTCTCATTCTCATCATTATTACTTTTGCACGCACCGCATTCTCTGTAGAGGAGCTCTGCTACCTCGCAGTGGGCGTCACAATATAATGAAGTATTGTAAGTGCGTTCTAAACAAAAAACAGAAAATCTTTCTTTTATGAAAAACGTGTTTCCGTTCTGAGCTTAGTATTACAACTTTTGTTTAAAGCACCTTTCAAGCCTTAGTATTTAATTCCAAAGGACTCTTAAAATGTCAAGTTGATATATTGAGAAATCCCTGAAAGAGAGTATAATAAACTTAGAATGAAGGTTGTAGTGTTGTTCCAAGTAAAAATTGTTTTTGAAAATGTCAATTGTTTCATATTTGTTGTTTATACATTCATCATTTTCGAGATTAAAATAAACAAGCAGAAAACAGTTATAATTTGTATGAACCCTTTTTCATCCTGTATTTCGTGATGCGTTTCACTTTGTGCTATCTTACATGTAAAATGACAAACACACAAAGATTACATACAAAGTACATAATATTGGCCAAGTTGAAATAAATTAATATTGACATTATTATATAGATATAATAGATATATCTATTAGATATAATGAAATTAAAGAAAAACGAATCGGTATTAAATCAATGAGATCCATGTGTGCATTGTACACAGGTATATAAAATAGTTACACAAATCCTCCTTTAAACCATCTGCATGTGATAAGTAGACGTATACAAAATATGCGTTCTTTCTTAGTTTTTTTTAAAGCGTTTTGGCAATCTCTCCGAAGCAATTAACACCACTCGGGCCAGTGACTGCTCCTTTCCCTGTAGCCGTAGCTTCAGCGCCAACTTTATCGCTGTGAAAAATCGACAGAAACCGGACGGATTCCATATTGATTGTGATGTTTACATTATCTAATTACCGCACACTAACACATGTAATCTGTCGGACCAAGTTCTTTCTACATCCGCTGATAGAAAAAAAGTCGTGTTATCATACACAAGGTTTCTCAATCAAATAACTATTTTGTTTTTAATGTTACACCAAAGACAATGACCTCTGATCAATTACTAAGAAATATATATGTATTCGTGCTACTACCAACTAAGACTTATATTTTCCTGAAATATCTGTGGCACATTTTTGAATGCTATTTTGCCTGTTTTCCTGTTGACTCTTACACAATGTCGTGTGGTTAATTTCATTTGATTTGTGCTTCTACTATTTACAAGGTAGTGGGATATTTGATATAAAAACTGATGATTTGTTTTTTAAATGTTTCTTTCCTCTTCTTTTTACAAAATAATATTTACGTTTACGAAACCTGCTGTAGACACGCCTCAATTTAAAGAGATATCTCTTCTCCGAGCCAACTTCCAAACTTCATTCCCACGCCGTGCGCGTACAGTAAAGTCGATGTATACAGTAGGTTGTTAATTAAGAGAAAAACACACAAAAAGCACATTATCGTCAGCACTGAATGGATTAACCTTTTCTAATCTGTGAGGTGCGTGGACTACGTTTTAAAGTTCTGAGTTATTTTGGTCGGAGTTAATGGAATTTTATTTCTTTACCCTCTAACTAGGGTCCAATGTATCATGGTGTAATGGGATAACTACGTCATTTTTGGCATCTTATACATTCCAGAATGTTAATTAACGACTTTTTCGCACGTATAATTAATTACGAAAGTATAAAACAAGTATGACGAGGCGATTTGTGTTGGTTTTTTTTTAGAATATTATTATTTTGCATGATTATCATAGCGAACACGATATTAGTATTGTAGTACCCTGTTCTAAAATGTATAATAACATTGGATGAATAAGGACCCTCTGAAAAAATTCTCGATTTCAGAAATGTTTGTGTTATATTGTCATTAAAAATATAATAATAACAAGTAAAGGAGATAATTTATCAATTTTTCGTTGATTGATATTTCACTTATTATAATCTACTTCATCTTCACTTTAGACAATTCAATGTGATTCAATTCATATTACATAAATTATTACTCCGGCCACATGCCTCTATAGTTTGTCGCTGATACACCGGTACCGCAGGCTATTGGCGTCGAAGTCAAAACTCGGCGTATTACGACGAAGGGTCAGCATTTTTATATTACCAGCTGCTTCTAGTACTGCCCACAGAGAAGGTAGAAATACATCGTCGTCCATTCTCCTCCGTTCAAATCTAAAGCTTTATTTACTTAATTTCATAGTATCAGTCTTTGAACATCAAACGCAATAAAGTAGCTACATGAAAAGGTAGCACACATATTATTACAATTTGTTTTCTGTTGTAAGGGAAAATTCTCCTAACTTAAACATACTCGGCTGTGCTAGTAAGTGAGATTCTTTGATCAAGCATTATATTCTGATCATATACTAGTCAGATGTCTGATAGCTATTGAGTGAGAAAAATGATGGTAAAACTCAGCCATTTGAATGCAGAACTTTGGCATTATAACTTGTCATGATTATACATGTATGTACCATACACTTTTATGAAATATTTTTTTATTCGAATGGTATTAAATACCGATTACACAAACCCCTGTTCTGTGTCTGGTTACAGTTAGATAGATCCGAATGTCAAGAAAATATGTATCACGATATATAAAAAGGTAATCCAGTGTTTATAAAAAATGTTAAGAGGAAATTGCAAATAATGGAAGTTGGAAGTTAAATCATGTGGATGCATATATCCCATTAGTGTGAAAGTATATGTTGATATCGAAAACGCCCTATGTGAATGTTGTATGCCAAAGGAAAGATTTTTTTTTCGTCTTGAATGATGTCTGGTGTGGCTGAGTAATCATATTTTAGTAACTAGATCAAAAGGAGGTTCGCCATAAGAAGGTGAAGGTAATATTTATGATACTATATTCTGGAAAACAAGTTACGAATGACAACTGACGTCAAGGTCGATAACTCCCACATGTGTCGTCTTGTAACGAGAAAATGGCTATACAATTTGACTCTTTAGTCAAAATGTCACAATACAGTACGAAATGTAGCAAATATATAAACTTATAACTGGGCTAGTAACTGAAACTGAAAATTTCAGTTAACATTGTTAAGATGGTTTGCGCAAGAACATAGCCGTGTGTCTATGATATATTAATCTTGAATAACACTTATCTTCCGTTCAGAAGACTTCATATTTATACATATTACTTTGTTAAGATTTCTATTTCCCTTGCGAATTTAAAAAAGACGGTAAGATTTTTTTTTATTTACCACGATCTGATACTGTAGTTAGAAATATACATTTTCATATTTCCTGTATATGACAATTAAAAAGTATAAATTCGTTCCATTTGTGTTCCTTGTTGATATCAATTACAAGACTTAATCTCAACTGTGCTACTCTTCGTAGATTTCCATGCGACGACAGGACGTCAAGTTGTTGAAACAGCTGGTAAACATCAATGACGTTATCCAGGCGATGTATCAGCGAGCCAAGGAGGTTAGAAGCGATGAAGACGATGAAACTGATGAACTCCAAAACATGCGGACGACAGATGTATGGCGGGAAACGAGCAGACGAACACCACTTGTACGTCAACAAAGTGTGCCTTACTACTGCGGGGCACCCCGGATGCTCACCGCAACAAGCATAGGGGATAGCATGGAAGGTACAATTCGAAAGATTGTTCTTATTTTATCAAGCGACAATAGGAAACAAAATACGTTTAATTACTTTTAATTGAAAGACAATAATTGAAAATTGGGGTCGATGATAGAAAGCAAAAACCTACAAAGTAAATTTTCATCAATTAAATACTTACTCGTGTGTGACGACATGTTGGCCCTGTATGGTGATCCCGTAAAGTACCCCCATGCATGTTATATTTGGATCTTGGCGACAGAGTTCATTTCGTAAATAACTGACATGTTGTCAAATATAGAAATATAAGCCATTTATATTCAACAAGGTCCTTTTCAGGACGAATATTATAAGTAATCATCATTTGATCTTGTTCATTTTCCCCTACCAATATGAAGTGAACCATTTACAACAGACTGTGTTGTCATGATATTCCCCTTAAACACACGCATTACACATAAAATATAACAACATATTGTGGAATACAAACTTACAATGAGAAGACTAAACGTTATGAACACGATATTCACAAACAACATTCTTTCTCTCAGGGTTGGACGAGATTGTGGCAGAGGATGACTCTTCCCTCCTTATCGGTGATGTCACAGATGATACAGATAGCTTATTCTCCAGCTCGGGAGCCCTAACAATACCAGTGTTCAACAGACACTACATCCGACAAAGGGCTATTTCCTGTGAAACGACCTCGAATGAACAAAATTCATTGGACGATAGTCACTTTGAAAATATGTTAATGAAAAATATTCAGTTATGGAAATTTTCGTTAGACAAGGATTCTAATAGTGAACTAAGTGTGTTACAAGCAAGATAGTAAGTTATAGGAATTACATGCAGATGAAATTGTTATGAATATCTTATTTGACGTTTATGTGTACTTTGATGTTATATCTTCATTTGAAACCTTAGTTTTATTATTATACAACTAATGTTTAAATGAAATAAACTGAGTAAAGTTTGCCATGGCAGTGGTAAGTCATGTTCAACAAGATTTTCAAATAAATGAATAAATTGTAAGATTTTTAGTGAGTGGATTACACTTTAAAAAATATCATGTGGCCAACGCCTTGATTAACTACAAGGTCAGGCGGAACTAGTAGGCATTATTGATGTTTTTTCTCCTGAATGTCTTCCCCACCAACCAAATATCTCTAGATGGTGACAGCTACCAACGTTACTTATAGTCGCTTGGTTTTATAATTTAAAACATGTCATAAGGAGAAAAGATGTAGATTAAGGTATGGAACGAAATTTTAATCGAAGCAAATATTCAAATAAAGTGTCAGTAAAAGACATACATATAGGTTATGACTGAAATAAAGCAAAATGTTATCAATTTAATAGTATTTTCATAAATATATTTTCGTACTGAATTTGGAAACTTTATTTAATTACCACATTCCCTTTATACGCGTTTGAAATTATGCTACTTTTTAAGAGTTACATCTATATCATTTTGAATATTTTATTACTATGTCATATCAAAGTCATTACGATTACAGAATAACGAACATTGAAAAAAATGTATGAAGGGGAGTAACTCTGAGAGTCTTGGCTTCAGGTTGATTCGTATCTAATGTCTTTCAAGGGGAATGATCCAGCTTATCTTAATTTCAAAGTGTAAAAAATAATTAATTTAAAGAGACATACGCGTACGTGTAACTATTTATCTGGTCAATGTTCATTATCATGGCGCAAAACAAAAATCTAGAAACATAGTTCGAACTAAAAGTCATTCATTATTCTCAACATGCGAGCCTTAATGTAATCAAAATATTAAATATAACAATCCAAAAGTTCGTCTGTGTTCATTCTACACCTTTCTATGAGTTTTTGTCTGTTTTTACACATAATCAATATCGCAGAGAATTAAACATGATTCAAGTACAACATGCTAGTATTAATCATTTTCTGTTATATGTAACGAAATATGATTATAATACTTTACCTTGTTTTTAACTCTTAAGCTAACCGTACTCATATACTAGAGCTGAAGTACTGATTGTTGTAGTAACAAAACTTCAAAGGCTGTATTATAAGTTGTGAAGTAACCTGCACTTACTAAAAAGCGCTTCTCTGATGATCAATGACGCTTAATTGATAGATTGATCGTATAGCGATATAGCGGTACGTTCCTGGAATGTCGAGGACATCAAGATAGAAACATCCACGTTATTGGAAGGCTAGGTGTTTGTCGATATGGACAAACAATGTATAATGATTTACACGGTACACATGATGTTCGTTTAACCAAACAACTGGAGAGGATTAACGCGGTTTGGTAAATACAAACCAGACATAAATGACCATCTATATTTATATTATGGGCCTTTGTGGCGACTGCTGATCGTATGTTTGTATTTAATCTTTTGGGCCAGTGCTAAGTATAGGAGAGGAAGCGTTGATTCATTACCTGATTGATAATATCAATTAATTAAGCACAATTACAGTGAATGTCACGACTCTTCCTTTTTAGTCTAGGATAGACGTGTCCTACTTTGCTGTCTCTTTTTCCTTAACACCGGTAAACGTACAATCATCTATGTATCCATGTATATTGTATGGATATAGAATGCCTAGTGCATCGTATCCAACGTCATTCAAAGTCACATTAGGTAACACTTAAGTAAAGGCATTATGTCACAGTTAAAGTAACCAGATGGATTATACTTATGTAAGTTAATGTGTTACTTAAAATTTAGATAGTTTCATTTAGAGGTTCGTCTGTGTACAGTTCAATATGTAACATTGTTAAGTAAACTGTTATAGGGCATCATGGGTTGATCTAGCAAGATCACTTGTGCGATTGAAATAAGTGATTGGCAATTTACAATTTGTATTTCATGAATGCATATGCCATAAGTCTATCTCTCTTTATTAAGTATCCAGAAGCGTTTATGTCATGAGCAAATGCATTGTGACTAGTTTCCGTTGTGAAAGTAGGACATACATGTAGGTTTACCATGATTGAAGTTTCCGTGAATCCATATCCTTTCGGAAAATGCAAAACAAGATAATACCTTTTGAGTACGGGTAGTCTCAGGTGTTTCCTTCAAAGATACTGGCATGGTTCAGAATATCCACACGTGCTTGATGTCCTTTTTAAAAATCCAACGTTGGAATATATGACATGTATTGAATTATGTGTCTTTGATGTCTCTTTCGACCTTTATTTTATTTTAGTTTTCTCCTTCGCAACAATTAGTTATTTAGTGTTAATCACTAAGAGGTGCTGAAGGACGAAACAACTGCACGTGCATTTTAATGCATTTTCCCAATTTATATATCTTACTTTCAATATTGGATTGACAAGTGCTGCTACATGTTTTGATATTCTTACATCGAATTAGTGTTTCATAAGAAAGGAAACATAAGATTGCTTTCTCTACGCAAGTGTATAATGTTTAACAATGTACATTTTCACATCCGATTATATAAAGCATGCAATACTCAATATAATCTATAATAAACATCCAATGATATAAAACAAGCAATGGTTCAATGATATATCAGGTATGTCAAATATAGTAGTCGTGTTTAGTACAATTTGCATGTAATACATACTGTATCGCCCTAGAATATTATCGTAATGCAAAGACATTGATAATAAAGTCATATCGTACTCGGCGGGAGTCATTGTTCTGATTTGTCATTCTCCAAAATAAGGTGAGCCAAGTAATACACCGAGCAGTTTGTTTACTCTCTGTTATGGCAAGGGAATTCCACAATAAGTTAATAAGTCAACTTTAGGAAACCAACATAGCAAACCGGTGATGAGTAGATTACTATCAAGATCTCCATATAATACGAACCGTACAAATATAGCCTGATTCAACACAGGAGGAAAAACTATAAATAATGAAATCCATATCATTGCATTTGCAGTGTGGTGTTCAAAACAACATGCTAGTTCAAATTAACTCATTTTGGGGCGGATGATTACCATTGATAATCCCCATAAGGTATACAAATGTACTTATCTTTCAGACTTAATCTTATAATGCTGGTTTCTCTGTCTTATATCTGGACCAGTATACCAAACCTATGAGCTTGGTTATCAGTGTGAGCTTATGTGTATTTGTATATATTACAGTTACTCAACAGGGGAAGGGTCGAACCGTATTTCCATTTACAAATGTATCTCTATTTGTAATGTACAACTACAATGACATATACAGATCAGACAAATATAGACAATTATTATGGTACACTTCATCGGTTATCAATGGTCTGCAATGAAGATCGTTATCAAAGCAGTGGGGAATCTAATGGCATTTTAACAAGCTTTATTTATAGGGTAATAAGTCAATGTTCAACTGGGTTCCGCCTTCAATATGTCAGGATATCTGTCAGCTTACGGAGACATTACACAAGTAATTGTTTACTTTCAGATTTTTTCGTTGAAAAAAAAATCGAATCAATTTCAAAGCTGGCACTGAATTGTTGACTTACAATTAATCATGTTGTTGTTTTTTTTTTGTTAAATCATGTTCCATGAGGAATACTTACTTCTGAAATCGAAAAAAAGTACTTGTAAATGTTCAATTATAAGTGTATTCATTGTTGAAAACAAATAACATTTTGTTTTGATTTAAGGTCAGTATAATTATAATCATAACGGCGCCTTTTATATCAGGATAATTCACAGTACTTTGTATTACACACTTGGACTACACATAATATATATTGAGGCATTTAAATGGCAGCTTTTTACAGAATTGCTTATTCGTATGGAGTCTTGTAATGTCCGTGTGAATCTAACCAGACACAGCGATTTTGTCATATCACAGGAGGCCAAGTCTCAGTGTGTATGTGTATCTACGTAGATTAGGATAATGATAATTAATGTGTCCCTTACCTGGCGTACATAGTAGTAAAACCAATATATCAGATTTGACAACCCTACTGACCTGGCAAAGAAATCGCATTCCTGCAAGTTGGCCTACTTTAAATGTTTTGAATGAACATTTTATTTATAATCGTTTCTCATAATGATACATAGATACATGTAACACATTTCTACATTATCTTACTTGCTAAAGGCAAATTTAAGAGTCGGGGCAAATTATTGTGATTGTCATGTTTCTTGATATTGTTTTGTTTAGCAACTGACTTCTGTCAATAGTTTTATAATTGCAATTTACTTTGCAGATGTTTTCCGGTTGTTCTCGTGACCTTCTTTCTACCAAAAAAGATGTATTCTTACTATCTTGTGAACCCTAATCTTTTCGATGAGTTTCGGTTTGCCTCTTGTTGGAGATTCATATCGAAATCAGTTTCTGCTACTTTCCATCGGCTTCATTGTTAATATGATTCATCCTTTGCTGAATCAGGTTATATCTGTACGGTTATAGGATATATCACCTCAATGATCTTAAAATTTTGCATTCATTGATCTTCGTAATTGAAAAAAATAAGAATAGCGTTGTCATTTTATGTGACGTTATTGCAAAACTACCCGAAGAAGTATAAGTAATAAGTGATTTAATCAATACAAAATTCTTATAGCATTTCGCCAACTAACTACATTGTATATTTCGATGACTGTCGTTTTCATTAAACCAGTGTAGGATTAACTGTGAATGATTTATTTCCTGTCACATTATTAGGTATATGTTATTGAAAATCAATAAATGCCGTCACGTCTATCGTAGATTTGAAAAAAAAGGCAATAAGGTTTTATTTTAATTTCACATCGCATACAAAGTGCAGCCAAGCACGTACATTCTCTTGCGGAAAATCAATATGCTAGTTCGCAATGAAAGAAATGAAAAATTGATAGATACTTTTACTTTGCAGAATTTACCAGTCTATAATATTATATCCACTGAATTCAATATTTAACATAATGAAAAAATGATGTTTATTTATCCACTAACTCATATTGCCTTCCGGTTCAAATATAGATTTAAGATTGGAAAAGAAAAAAATATATACAGTTCGCGAAATGCAGTTAATATTAAAACACAACTAGGCGAAAAGAGAAAAGTACGAGATAACAATGCTTTTCCCGTAGTGACGTCTATACCAAAGGTAAGGAAATGCCAAGACCGTAAACACTGATACACATTCGCAGTACATGTATGTAAGATAACCATTAAATGAAATATATAAATAAAAATCAATAAAAACGCTGTTCAATCCCATTTATCACAAGATTAATATACAAATATTATACCTCATTCATTTAAGTGCCTATTTGAGTCTAGTAGTTGCTCCGGTCCATATATAGTATATGGCCCGGAGTCAAGGGCCGAAGTCCTTGACTCCGGGCCGACGCTATATGAAAATGACGTCATAATACCAAGTTGACGTCGTCATATTATGACGTCATCATTTCAGACACTGAGCGAAATGGCGTCTGGCAGTGATAGATTTGCGTCCTTGGACGAAACCGAACTTGTTTCGATAACCGATGCGAAGGACTCCATCAATACCAAACAAGCAACTAAATACGCAGTGAACACCTTCCGTTCCTATTTAAAAGAAAAATCTACAACAGAGGATTTCGAAAACTTTACGAATGTTGTTTATTTTTTCCATGTCATGTTGGTCATATTCGGTATAATATAACAAATATTGCATGTCACTTCGGGCAATATGGGAGTTGATGGACTGGTCAGTCACCCAAATATATGTATATGGACCTCAGCTTCGCTTCGGTCCATATACATATATTTGGGTGACTGACCAGTCCATAAACTCCCATATTGCCCTCAGTGCCATGCAATATTTGTTAAATATGGTTTAAGGACATTTTTTCCGATAATACGTTTGAATCAATCAGATACATTAGAAATCATGATTTAACAAATTAGCGAGAAACAGATATTTCGAAATGACATAATCAAACTATTTTTGGTTTAGTTGCTCTGAATGATTTTATTAATAAGTAATGTAATTTCTATTAGGCTGATATTTACTACATTATAAATCATTGGCCTAGATGAAAGGAAAATAATTATGATAAAATGCGTCTGGTAGGATTATATATCTGTAATGCTGTACAAGCTCATATATCAATGGACAACAACATAATGATGCAAGTCTAAAACACAGGTACGGCTCGGGTATCTTACTTTTGGTCTCGAAAAAATTTCTTACGCAAAACGATAGCTAACATCCACAACCGATTTAGTTTATGTTCAAATATACGCTTCAGCAAAAAGTTATTTTCTTATTAAACTTATTTCAGTCCTGAAATCATATATATTGATAACACAGTTATGTTTTATCTGATTACTGTTACATGTCTTTAGCCTGCCAAAGCTAAATACATCATTTTGTATATAAACAGCGAAGGTTCATTTTATGTCCCGATTTCGTGTTTTACCCCTTAATTAAACATGATATAGTGTCCTCAAGTACGTAAATGTTCGCAATTATGTCACCGAATGAATATGGCATTTCAGATCATTAAAATACTTATAACCGAGTGTACAATATGCATTGCACTTTATCGTGAAAGCACCTCGTTAATGAACAACATGTCGCCATTGAGTCGGTGCAAACTTACACAGATTTCGGTATCAATGCAAATCAGTGTCTTACAGGTGAACAGACTGCGGCAGACACACATAATTCTTTTTTACAGTAAAAATAAAGTGCGAATATTATTTCAGTGCATTAAATTTTGTACTTTAGAACAGATGACAAAGTCATTTACAATTTATATAAATCAAGTTTGTTTTCATAACAAAAGATAACCAACGTGTATATGAGCCTAACAGAATGTGTGAGTGGCGTATTACACTTTTACTTACACATCGATCTGATATCAATGAAAATAATTGATATCAAATTCCTTCACTGAAGATTTTACAAATAGTTAAATTGATCGTGACAGGATTTTTGAAATTAATTTTTGTTTCAACTTAGTTCTCTAGGGATTTTCATGTAAGTAAAATCACTGAAGTCTGATGTTAAGATTCCCTTGGATCCAAACACCGTGATTGGCGTAATTAGTCAGTATGCTAATCATAATTAGGTTCGATCCACAAGGGACCTATATATAAGTACTTGGCCCTGAACATCAAACTACTAAACTAAGCTTTAACCATAGTTCATCCCATTGTATTGATTGTGTAGTGTGTATCCCTGACAGTGCTGATGTACTGGTGAATGTTGATCTTCAAAGACTTATATATTGTGTACAGTAGTTTGAATAAAGCTGCGTTTTAAATTCGTTGTAAACGTCATTCGTCACACTAGTAATTATACACATGCCCTGGTCCGTTCTATAAAGTTCAAATTAATTATGATTTAACGACAACTAGTCAATATGTTGTTCATTATCCAAAACAAAATATTTCAAAATATCTAGGAAGACTATTTGGCTAATCATTTTAATGCATATTTCTGTCAATATTCGCGTTTGAAATAAGTTTTAACAGTCTGTCAATATATTCTGACATCAAAGTATTCTGTTTACGTCAACACCAGAGAGACCTTCTCTGATATCAATGGTTTTATATATAGCCGCTTTGTTATTGACTACCTTCGTCATAACATAGACGGTAATGAGCCAGAAAGTAATGTTCTTCGTTAGGTACCATTTTCTTAGTCAGTTTTGGCGCATCACGTTTAAAAATAGAATAAAGTTGTACATGTACAATGACACAGACGCTTGACTTAAATCCCTCTGCACCTCACCGTCACATTGTTTGACATATCATTAGTGCATCATGGTTTGTGTTTATCACAAAGAGTGCTTTGACGACCAGTTAATAAAGGGCAATGTTAAGCATGGACTGCGTTGACTATCGGAAAACCTTTAATACGATAGCGTTATCGAGCTTCCACCACTAATAAAACGGCATCAAATCAAATGAAACCTGGCAAAATATTGAACATTGATTAATTTTTATACCGGGGCTAAATGGCTAAAGGTCTTTCGGGCAACCTGCAGTGTCTAGCTACTAAGATACAGACTTCGTTCGGGGGTGGTCCCCAGTGTGTAAGTGTGTTATGTCGCTGTCATGTGTATATGGCTGTTTGCATGGTTAACTTGTTTATCTTTATGCATTTAATTCAATTCAGTTTGAAGGCTGTACGCGTATACATTTAATATAGAGATCCCAATACATATCAAACTGGGTTGTAGTTATTCCGAACGCCGAACGCGGGATTTCAAATAAAGAAAGTCATGAATGAGTCATAATGATTATTCATGCATTTTTCCTGTCATATTTACATAGTTTTTATATTCCAAGATCTTACCTTCGTATTCAAAAAGAAAGCATTGAAGAATTAATTAATCCCCCTCGTAAAAATCGATACTCAATTTGTATTTGATTCGCAGTTTCATAGTCGTTTTAAGGTGTCGGATAGGTCCAAATTAAGGTACATTTACCCAACTTAAGAGGAACAGACTCTTCATACTAATCATACAGAAACACATAGTGGACATCCATATTAATTTGCATTATACGTTATTATTAACAAAAACTAATTTCAGAAATGGTGTTATTATCTAATCGTTTACAAAAATGATGAGTATCCTAGTTTTGGATTGACAACAAATGACAAGGGTAAACAGCATGACAATCAATAATTCACATCCGGGAAACATATTGGAAAATTGATTAATGTTAGGTGTTATTCTACCTTAAAAGAATATGCTTCACTTTGGTAAATCTAAAATTGGAAAAAAAAATCCGGATATCGATGAGAAAGGATATTCACCTAACTACTCGCCCCTTGTTCGGTATTTCTCGGGTAACCCGACATACGGCCTTCGTCTGCACGGTGTTTTAGCATCAGCTTGCGTGCTGTTGGTTGTGGAAAGTTTTTCCCTGTGTTTGTCTACTCCTTTGAAATATGTCGTAAAATCGTGTTGTGTTTGCATATTACTTATCGACGTGTATTTCCCGAGGATAAGTCTACACCCATTAACATGTATGTGTGGTCATATAAACGCTTGTCGACTAAATGTTTCTAAAGTGATACCGGGGATTTAGTTCAATATAATCAGGCAGTACATGTTATAGTGACTTGATGCCTGAGTTGTTTGATTGTTATTCTTGACGACGCCTCACTGAAGCATGACACCACAGAGCTGTAATGTTTCCGAGGCTGAAAGATGAGGATGCATTACCGGTATTGGAAGTGAACCAGCAACACATCCATCCGAAGATCTGCTTATCAAGGTATTTAATGCTTATGCAGGTACTAAAATGGATACTGAGGATATCAGTTATATCAATTAATCTGTCATTATCGGATCAGCAAATGTAAGTTAAGTTAGCGATGTTTGAATATTATAACAGTGTGTAATGCGAAAAAGAAAACATCTATAAAATGTGGTACATGATATAAAATCTAACGGATACTACATAAAATCTTCCTGTTGATTAATATAGTAATGCCTACTACCTTTGTTTTGAATTAAAGAGACAGTTTTTACTTAATTTTATCAAAACAACCTTTTATTGACTTTGAAGTTATAGAATTGTATACAGCTATCTATGTTACGTCGAACGTGCTTCAACCACCTACATTCATTAACCTGATTCGAGATTCTATGTTATCATTCATAACATCTAGAACACTTAACTCCACCGGTAGAAGAGACTACAGGTTGACAAGTCATTGACGAGTGGAATACTAGATATATGCTATTAATAATGAATTGTAGGTAACGGTACACTGTTGTATATAAAGTTCTTTGAATATCTTCGTTAATGATTTAGACTAAAAACACAGAATAACATTTTTATTAGTATATTTAAAGCTGTGTAAAAAAACAGATTCCTAATAATTACGTATGACATTCAGCATTATGTAACACTTAGTTGAAGTATATCAAATTTCAGTAAAAATCTAAGGTGCGAACAACCAACCCAAACAACGTGGTTATGTATATCGTTAAAGGCGTCCTGTGTATTGAATCGAATCCGATTCATTTTGTTTCTAAAGACTGGTGTTGGCTCTATGAAGGAACCATATTAAATCTTCTATGTGTATAATAAATCGCCCGAGCAGAGCGGTATTGTTCCCATATCTACAGTCAGCTACATGCAAATGCGATTATCTTGCTCACCTGTGAATTAATTATATTGTTCGTTCGATTAAGCGTAGGTCCAATATCAGAAATTATATATAACAGTCGACTTTAGTCTGAGCGACGGCTCAGTATATAGAGGTGCATATTGTGAATAGACGTTACTGTATCTAATTTAAAAGGAGAAAAACGCCTAATTGTGTATGTGAGTAAGAAGATACTTAATGTTGTGTATTCACTAGGTACCGGCCTACATAATGACGGAAAATCTGGATAATGGTCTGGTGAATGACATGCCTACCAAGGATTATATCAGGACGGATTTAAATGTCTCACCTAATAATGATGAGAACGCCGGGGTACACACCAACAACGGTGAACAGTTGAACCATGAGGCAGTACAGCCAGAAAAACACACCAGTCCCGTCAAATCAAGCCCTGATGATAGTGTGATTCTCGAAAAATTATCCGAGTCAGGGACTGATAACAATCAAAGGGGTGGCAGCCAAGGCGAAGTCAACACCAACAGAACTAGTGATAACCCTAGTCAGTCGGAGGACATACAAACCAACAAGGTAAATAACGGATCACAGGGAAGTCAAGAAGCCGATTTTAGTAAAGAAGAAGGGGTTGTGTCTAAAGAAGAGTTTCCAGCCGAAAACGACACTAGTGATCACACTCAATCGAGAGACAATAGTGGTAACCAGGAACAAACCTCAGAAGCACCGGTAAAATATTTTATGTCAGAACCGAACACAGACAATACAAATAAATCAGCGGATGATAAAGGGAATAATGGTGATAGTGGTGTAGGAGAGGACCAGAAAACTAAAGAAGACAGTGATCACGATTATTCAGAATCTTTCGAGGAACCCTCAAAGTCTGAACATTCGGAACCTTCTTTCCCAACATACAATAGTGAGAACGACGCTAGTCAAGACAAAGTTTTAGATGAAAAGATAAAGAACGAAGACAATACGAATGTGCAGGATACTGGACTTAATCTAGCTTTACGAGATGATGTTGAAATAGAGCCAGAATTTACATCGTCACCACGTGTTCAGATAGTAGATACTGACGGTCAACTTAAACCAAACATAGCTGACGAAAATACTAACCAGTCGGCAGTCAACATAGCAGCAAAGGACGAAAGACCATCTAGTCGTGTATCGGTAGTATCTGATGAAGGCAATAACCAAAATTCGGACAGGACATTGACAGAGGGTTCATGGCCATCTTATGAACAAAAGGAAGACAGTAAAAGTGGCGAGGAGGTTTTACAAGTTGAAAAAAACAACAGTAACGATGACGGTCAATTAAGTGATGGTATGAAGGATCAGAATATTGTTGATAACCAGACAAATTTCAAGGAAGAAAAACATGTTAGTTTCTCAGATGACCCAAAAGCAAAAAGTAGGAGTTCTCGGTCTCCTGACCCGGTTATGAAAGATAGATCTGAGGAATCAGTTACAGTTACAGAGGATAATAAAAAAGAGGAAGCCACACCAAGGGGAGGCGATGATACGCTAGACGATATAGAGGCTCTGACCACTATATCAGAAGCTAATCCTATAGACATTGAAACCCAAAAACCCAGCGATCAGGAACCAGTAGCAAAAATAAATCTTACTAAAACTGAACAGGAGAAATCGGATATGGCGGATGACATAGCACGCGCTGATGATATACCCCGACATGAAGGAGGTAATGATACTGATCATGAAACAGAAGAGTTGGCCTCTGAGGAGATACCTCGACTGCATCCAGAAACAGACAAACTGGAGGACACGCAAAACCAAGAAGTCACTCATGAATTAGACGAAAGTCATCTAAGTAGGCAATCACCTATGGAATCGGAAGTTCAAGATGTCCAGGGCCCGGAAGATACAAATATCAGAATGGAAAGTCAAGAGCTGGAACAGGGTAGCAGAGAAATGACCGAATCAGCTGAGGGAATAGATACAACTCAAAGAGATAACATTCCTGACTCACAACAGGAACCAGAAGAACAGACTGATAATGAGACAGATCAATCTCTTCAACAACAACAACAACAACAACAACAACAACAACAACAACAAAATTCAGACAATGCTGATACCTCAAAAACAAATAATGAAGTATTGCACGATTCTACAGAGAAGCCTCCTCTTCAACAACAACAACAACAACAACAACAACAACAACAACAACAACAACAGCAGCAGCAGCAGCAGCAGCAGCAACAACAACAACAACAACAACCTTCTGTTCAGTCTGAAAAAGATCAGCACTGGGATGATCACGAGAGAAGTGACTCCGAAGATACTCCCAGACCGGAAGTATCTGATCATACTAATCTGGAATCTGACCGAAGTATGATACCAGATACTGAACAGGAACACGCACAACCCCCCGTAAAATCGGAAGAACCAGTCAAGCAGGAACAGGAGACGGAGCCACAAATTAAACAGGAACCGAAATCAGAGCAGGAACCAGAACCAGAACCAGAACCGGAACCTGAACCGGAGCCAGAGCCAATTAGAATAACCCGGAATATAGAAATAGATAATGCAGTTGATACTGTTAACAATGTAGAAATTAGTGTTCAAGAATTACTCGGAGATATGAAAGAACTGATGGACAATTACCATTACAAGTTAAAATCACAACCTCTAGCAGACTTCGTTCAAGACCTAGACAAATTCCGTGGGGATTTTAAGTCCATGCATGATGCTTACAAAAAATGTGATACAATGTTCATACAGCTAAACAAATCTTTGAAGGAATTAAGGGTTTTAGGAGATGATTTTAACTCTCTGATGGACCGCAAATTTCGGGAAGAGGAGCTTTCGACATGGACGGTAGAGGATGAGGATGACGGTAAGAAAGTTCAATTGATTATAAAATAAGTGATACACTCTTCTATAATGTTTGTCTTTAAAGATATCGTTATTGATTCAAATTCAATATATTTGTATATGCACCATGTATAATTACAGCTTTTTTTCAAGTATAATATTTTATCATGTCATTGTATTTGTAAGCTCGTTGGATTGATATACCTCCACTTCACTTGAACATTTTAACACTTTAACAATTAATAGGGTTTAATGTGCAATATAGTCTTATAATAGATTAGTCTTACCACATTTTAACATAATTCATGCCTTTCTACGTCATTTCCTGTTACACGTGTTATGAGTAAGCGCCCTACTTGTTTAAACAGGGGATCCTCAATTCGAATCCCAGAAGCGAAAACAAAACATACAGTGAATATGAGTATCTAGTCATGCTAAAATCAAACCAAAAATGAAATAGTTGTCTAACGTTAATAATACATAATCTTAATTGTCATTCCACGTTCGCGTTCCATCTACCTTTCTGGTATCGCAATTGAGATTAATATCTAATCTAGCCTATTTTACAATGGTTTGATGACAGATAGCACACAATTATTATCTATATAATATAGTTAAACTTCGTATTAAATGTGTTTTATTAACGTCCGGGAGTAGTATCAATGTATAAAGTGTTTGCTCCATCTATCAACCGTTAACATTTCTTAATTAACTTGAATATCAATACAACTATGACTTGCCTAGCAACACAATTCTAAACAAATCTAGCTTCATTTGTTTCTCCACCTGCCACCAGATTTTGTATGGAGCCCTTGGAATGTTTAAGCATTTGTGGTCGATTCGTGCAAATGAAGTATCCAAAACACCTGTTGTCAAAATGTAAACAAACAAAAGTCAATATTTTCCGCTGAGACCAGCTTACTGTTATCACAGACCATTCTAAAACGTATTCAATTATATTTACCTATGAAATCAAATATACCTATGCCTCTCCTACTTTAAGGGCAATTAATTTCTCCAGACGCACTGATCCCCTATACAGCCTCGACGTCCCAGGATTACACTGTCAAAGCTTCGTTGTCTCTCCTATCTATTTTGGCATGTTCTCTAGAAGAAACCATTGATTTGTAGGACCTACACCCAATGCTAACTGTCAGTCTTTATCGTACGTAAGAGAGGAAGGTCGTTATATTTCCTTTGATCAACTGGCCCTTGCCGCTTCACGACGACCTTTTGGAGGAGGTCAGAGTGGAAACAAACAAATAAAATTGTATCTTAATATTTGAAATGAATTTATGATATGAAAGACTAGCGTCGTACAATGATTCAAATAGTTTAGTCTCAATGTTTCAAAATAAACATTTTTTTCATAATCATGGTACTTTAAATAACATTCAATAACAATTAAATAAATGTTTAAAGAGTCTGACATGTACCTAAACAACATATAATCAGTGTTATTACTACTACATAAACCACAACATAATAGCTGTTTGGTAATGACTCAATATGACCTTCACATAGAACAATCATAGGTGAATACTTATTTTGATGGGTTTATATCTACCTCGGTGATTGTAATTACGTCGGGAAAAGCCTCAGACATAAGGTAACCAAGCGACAAACTAATCAAGCCTCTGGGTTACCATGACGACATGTCGTGATATTCTTTTATGAAAATATCTCATCAAAATCGTTTTGTATGAGACATACGATAGATTTATTTTCTGAAGCAAAACATCTAAATATAGCTTCGTGAAATATCTAGATCGATATAATTTAATGTTAAGTAGTGGACGTGACTCACGTGCCTGAAGTCATATATAGCCTGCAGTAACTTGATATCGTACACAGAATTGTCTTGTCAGTGTACACTCTGGGGTGAGCTATCAACAATGCCGTCACTACGCATGCTGTTTCTTGTTGCTCCTTGGTATGGAGTGGCAGGGTTCGTTCCGTTTGACGTATCAAGGACAAGATGACAACCGATAATTATAGTACCATCTGGAAATCGATACGATCACCAAGCTTAAAGATCTTAAGACCGTTCTATTTATACTTCAAGAAATATGTTTGGTGGCAATCATATAACATTGACGGATGTTTAATGTTACCAGTTATATAGACATTCCATTATACAGAATGTGCACTATGGCCTACGGACTACATTAAAATTACATAATGCCCAGATAAAACATTTAAGTGACTATAGTTTATTATCAAGTATTTTTCACGTGCATAGATAGATCCCTTTACTTATACATGTTTGCACATATAGAAAGTAGCATGAATTGTTAGCATACAGAGGCATTAAGTTACACGACGAAAGGAGAGCTTACCTCTTAAATCGATTATCGTATTATAACTTAAGCTATTACATGAATTAACATCACGAATTTGATAATATGTGTTTCAACATATCAAAATTGATAATGTAACGTACACATCACGAAAGATATTTCCACGAGTTTGCCGACATGTTGAAATGATGTAAGACATGCTTGTTTCAGGCAAAAAACATACCAAATGAATGTTTCTCTTGTGAAGTTCATATAAAGGGAAACACCAGCATTAATCGGTGTGTTGTGTTGACAGTGGTTATTCATATATCCATATGGGGTTAAATGTTAAGTACTAGAGATATCGCAATCAGATTTACACGCTCCATTGATCAGCGGCTTACGAAAGTCATTAGAGCTTCAAAGTACACTGAATAGTCATATTTGGCAATGGTTTTCTATGTATATGTCGTTGTGGCACTTTTATGCAAATAGGATTTATTTTCTTTTGATAATTATATATAGAACAAAAAACCTTGTGTGTAAAACATTTAATTTTCTATCTAACTGGAAATAGAAAATTAAATGTTTTACACACAAGGTTAAGACATGTTTGTAGTAGCTTAAACTATGATTTGTATAGAGTAAATATAATTAATGATACAACCTGTGCATGTGGTTATGAGTGTGAAAACGTGTCTCATTATTTTTTTGATTGTATATTGTACAGAAGAGAGCGTGAAACTTTATTTGATAATCTCTCCCGCTATTGTAATGTGACTCTTAATGTTATTCTGTGGGGTTCTCCTAAACTATCTGATGAACAAAATGGCTATATTTTTCAATATGTTCAAAATTTTATTAAATCCAGTAATCGATTTTAGGTCATCTCTCTCTCTCTCTCTCTCTCTCTCTCTCTCTCTCTCTCTCTCTCTCTCTCTCTCTCAATTAACTGGCATTAACATATTTATTTTTCATTCTGTCCCTCATCTCTGTCTTTTCTTACATCATATACAAATTTTATATACTGTATTATATTGTAAATTCATAGTATGTACATAATGATTATTGGAAGAAGGCGTTTTAAGTTGCGATAACTTGTGTCCTATTCCTGTTGTTATATTTAACAATAAAACTATGTTTAAATCAAAGAACAAATAGAACAACTTTTAATAATTTGTAATAATATATACCTCACACTCTTGCTTGAGCCAACATCAATCTATTTGTGAAATAACATAAAACAAATTATCATATTTAAGCAAAACTATGATTTCTCTTTAACCAACTACCCAAGGAACTGGGTATATTTTATGTTATTATAACGGTATACTTTATTTTAATAGATACCGATCTAAGGTATTTATGAATAGTATTGAGTTCCATCAATCCCACATTGCCTGACAGCATGGGGTGTTATATCAATTGAATCGGACTCATTGGCGATCAAGCGATCAATTAAATCTGCCCTCAATAACCTACAATTTTCAGGTGGATACCAATACATGGGATATTTAGTCTACTTTAACTTGACTTTTAATGAGTGATTTGATGGTTATGATTGAACACGTTAATTGGTACTATATAGAGGTCCGTGTATTTAAATTGCATCTCATTTAAAGTGTTTATTGAAATCAACCATTTTAATTTCTAGTACATATTTATATGTACCGATAAAACTATGTAAAAGAAATAGCACTTAAATATAAATATTTCGTTTCAAATGTATTTGAAATTTTATCACCAAATACACTTAAGAAGAAGAAAATAAGCTACGCAAACACCACGTGTATAGTTTTTGACATAACATTGTGTGATTATCAGTCGCCTTTTTACTTCAATCAGTAAATGATTTTGTTGACATACCTTTGACATTGTTATGAGACAATGTCTCCCCAAAGCTGTGTGTACTACCGTTTACATATCAATGTGTGTGCCTATTGAACTCGCGGACATCTCGTATTGATGCCAATCTTTTGTTCCCACTTTGAAACAATCCGAATCCCGTATTTTTGACACGTGTCGTTTAATATGCAGATGAGTAAAAGATAGTTCGTGCAACATAACTACTGAAGATGTAGTTACATGTAAACGTATGTGTATATTTACTGCATTTCTCTAATACCTGTACTTCAACCATCACAAATAAGCACAAACACGTCATATATTTTGGCACTAACTCAGCTCATGTATTAAGTACCATAATGCACAGAGAAATTCTTATGTGTTTACATATTACTAGAGACGCCAGACATTAATTTAAATGCTGTATACATTCACTAATATATATCACAATTATGTGAATGCACAAGACTAAATCCAACAAGCACGAACATATTGGGAATGACAAGGTCACATTTTTTCTTTGATCTTATAATTACAATCTGAGGAAGCATTTTGATGTATGTTAAAAGATAATTAAACCTGACACATGTTTGATTTAAATACAGTTTATACGTTCATCTAGTGTAATAGATCTAGATTGTAAATGACACAAAGTAAACAAGGAATATATATCACACAGTGATTTATGATAGTTTCATATCCACGTAAAACCTTGTGTCAATAGTTACCTTAAATTGAACACGTATGTATTTAGTCACCATGAATGTTATTAAACATAGTTCATTGACGGAAAAACTGTGATTCTAAGTAGGATTAATTAACACACTATTAAGAAACTAGTCTTTGTAACCTTTTCAGTACATAAAACATTAAATAAATAAAGTGACTCAAGTGTAGATCATGCATTGTTGCCTTAATACCCAATCTGATTTGACGGTGTCTACCGCACAGAATCACTTGTTAATAAGGATTTGAACAGGATGTATATACATGTATCAAAATAATTTTATTTTACTCGTTACTTGTCATCGAGCTCTTCTGTTCCGTGTGCGAGCCTCTCTGCGCCATCTGGTTAAATGGATTAAGCGTAAAGTTCGATCAAATATATAGAGATTGACAATGATACCGCCTGTTTTTCTTTTAATTTGCGGTGTAATTGCTTTGCTCTGTGAGAGATTTCAAGTCAAACCATCAACGTTAACTTTGATAATTTCTGTTCCGTAAAAACAAAGGGAAAAGTTGCGTTCTCTTCAGGGAAGCAGTGTTCTAAGTGTTGGCTAGCTGCGATTCAAGAAACATATGTCTCAATGTGCTCACAAATATTGTTAGTTTCATATAAACTGATAGGTTGTTACATGTTTAGATACTATTTAATTACCAAAACAACACCTGCTTACATTCAGAATAATATGAATAATGTTTGCATTAATGATATTTCTTCGATTATCAGACAATCCAAGCTATAAATAGAACCACTATCTAATTTCAGAAAAAGAACGAATACAAGCTGAACGCGTAGCCGCCACCAAGACTGCAATAGCGAAAGCAACAGACGCCCGAGCTTATGTAGCAAAGGCGGCGATTGCTGTATCGGAATCAAATCTGCTCGCTGGAGAATGCGAGGCGGACGCTGCCGACGCCGCGTCGACGGCTGCACGGGCACTGGAGCTAGCACAAAGAGCACGGAAGGACGTGGAAGACGCTTTATTAGCTGCAGAAGAAAAACGCAAATCGGAGGAGATTGCTCGTGAACGGGCTGCGGAGAGAGCCAGAAAAAAGGCAGAGGAGGAGAAAAAGAAACAAATCGAAGAGGACAAACGAATAGCGTTGGAGGCAAAAAAGAAAGGGACCTCATTTGCCGATGAAAAGAAACGCACACTTAATGAAAAAGCATGCAAAGAAGCTGAGCGACGCAATCCAAAGAATTGGCGTCGGCTTGTGTAAGGAAGCGTTGATTATTTTAATATATGCATTTTGATTAAAACATTCATGATACATTGTGTTTAGTACATTATGTAGCAGTATATCTATGAGATACGAGTTGTAGCAATTGCTACCGATAAAAAATACTTTTTATAATTAAAAATATTTTGTTAATTACACTGACGTTCACATAATGAAATCTACCTATAAATCGTAATATTGTTTTAATTGATTAATATAAGAAGAGTAACGTAAAGGTCATTCCTGTGACCAAACAGCGACTTATATATCTGTTGCCATCCAGCAGCATCATTGTCACTTTTCCCGTCACCACAGCTACAGCGCCGATGGCGGAGACTTTGATCCTGGTGTTGGATGTATCCTACGAGCTATCGACAACTGTCTGGACCGAGATGATGTGAATGTGGTCAGAGTGGATCAGATGTCGGGAGTTTTGACCCTTGTGGATAATGAGGAGCTCATCAGCAACATCATCAAGATTACACCAACAGACGCCGAACGAAAGTTCACGGTAAAAGGATGATTATCATCATAAATTTCGTGAACGATACATTCATATGGAAGGTTGAATATAATTAACGCTAACATGAAGTCGGTTTATACTTTGTTGACATGTGGTTGCTAGCATAACAATTGTTTTGGTGAAAAGGAAAAGCAAGTACATAATTTGAATTAAAACATAAAACTGATTACATACAAATGTATGACTGCAGGACATTTACATTTGTTATATGGAGATGAACTAAAGAAATGAAGAAGAAAAAAAGAAAAAGGACACTAGTACATGACCGATTTTATGCTAGCATTTTAATTTTTCCATTTACTCCTAACATAAAGTATGTTATTGATATTTTCTTCCAGTTTGAGGAGCCATTAGTGTTATCCATCCCACACTGTCTACCCAGGGCCGTGACAGGCAGGGAAGTCGTGGTGAAAACCATTGGTTCTAATGGTAAATGGGTGGAATTACCGACTAAAGATGTCGCCTTTGAGGATATTAAGGTAGCAGGACATTCACTTATGCGTCAATATATCTTTGATCAGCATCACAATTTGAAAAGATATGCTCAGTATTGTATGGTGATACATTGGACACAATACATATACATGTAATAGTAACAACATTTAAGGAAAACAACGGTGTTTTTTGTTTTTGTTTTTATCTCAAAAGCTATGACGATAATAGCATATAACACTATGAATTTAATTATTATTACGCCTGTTGTTATTTGTAGTATATTGTTGAAAAAAAAAATGTGAATTCTGTTTTTCAGGAAATGCGATTTGGAGAAGCTCAGACTCGGAGATTTGGTGTATTTGCGGTGGTCCTTAGGCTGAAGAAGGACACACTGACATTCATCCGTAAAGGAAACAAAATACACACGGCTGTAGATGCTCGAGTTTCGTTTACGTGTCCACCTGGCATGTTCAAGACCAACACTAACTTTACTGTCGAGGTATATATGGGGATTCCATTTGATCAAATGTTATGCTTCGTTCTGAATAACTATGTTATTACATCAATTATCTTTGAAATTGAAAGACGGTCAGTTTTTAGAAGTAAAGTAAACCCCCAAAAGCAAATATTTCAATTGAAAGTATCAATATCATAGCATTGCCATTTTAATTATTAATAAGTACTAATTCATATTTAACATATGGCAAATGACTAATCATATCCAGTTCCACATTTGAATGAATATCTACTTTGTTCCCGATTTTCTTACCACTTTTGAATCCGATTTCTTCATTTTTCTATTTGGTATTACTATAACATATCTGATACTTCATTAAGAGGATTTGGTAATTTTTGTTTCCAAGGTTCAACAAATTGACCAGTCGGTGATAACAGACCTTAAGTACCGACGCCCAACGGAGTGTTCTAATCTTATGGCTTGTAGTCCGATAATGAAACTCAGCATCCAGAACAGGAAATTTAACAAGACGCTCACTATGACGCTACCCCTCCCCCCGAACCCTACTCGTCCCAAGAGGCCGAGTACAGCAGCAGCGTCGATGCCGAAGGAGGATAAATCCGAGTCACGCCCAGTGACGGCTCGACCACTGGTATCCTTCAATGCAAACAAGGAAGGTATGTTAGAAGTCGTATATTTATTTCTAGAAAGCTCGTTCCTGTCACTGCGTTATTCGACTATGTAGCTACTTATTATGAGTGATTCTATACTTATCAGAGTGGCCTTGCCCTCAGTGGTTTATCCATTGTTACAACCATACTTTTTGCTATTTTTGGGGTTCTTTTTTCATTAGTTTGTGGATGGGGGCTAGTTGCCTAATTTAAGAAGGATATGGATAACTTGAAAAGAAACAGTAAGAGGAAACTGCAAATGCAAGGGATTTGGTTTAAAAACTAAATAATATCAAATGGGATTACATCCGTAACAGCAGTACTCAGGAAAAAGATATGTACATGTGTGATAGATGCATCATGGTATGGTTCTAAACCTGCTCATAATTTGCTGGATATTGGACAATGTAAAACGGTCATAATAACACTTGAGCGGTTTGAAATTTGAAAGGAACATAGACTATCTCCTGGTAAGTGGATACGGTATAGTTATTTGAGTCACATGTTAACTTTGTTGTAACTCTCTCAGAGTGTATCACTTTGCGATGTCTTAAAGCTCTTGGAATCCCTATTTTATTGAAATCATAAACGAAGGTAGGATTACAATGTACTGTACACAACAATGTCCGCTCATGAATTTGGTTGGAATCAGGGAATTGTATATTCTATTACTAATCACTTGATAATGTGCAGCTGCTCATAAGTAGTCATTATCCGTAATTGGAGATTATTAAAAGCATGTAGAAAGCACAGGAATGAAAAAAAACATGAATTGGATAACCATACAGTGAATTTGGAACAAAACACAGAAAAATGTATATGCATATAATTTGTTCTTATAGAGGAGATAGAGGAGGAGTTACATCTGTTAGTCTGTGAGGAAGGTTGCCAGTGGACAAAACTTACTGACGTCACTATACTACAAGCAAAGAACAAAGACATCGTGACATTGGAGGTCAAGGAACCACATGATCGGTAAGTTATCAAACTTTTAACAGAAAAATAATCAAAAACATGGCATTGACCATAAAGTGACAGGTAAAACGAGTATATTGTATTATTAAAATATTACGATATATTTATTCACTTCATAAGTATCAAATGATGGTGGTTAGAGTTTCAATTCATTATTAATAATCTTTACGTATATACATGGTATTACAACACTGTATAGTAAGCAAAGTTATGTCATACAGTATTGTTATCAAAGTTGCAAAATCATCTAACATTTATATATACATTAGTCCTTAAGCCCTGATGTTTATAAATCATATTCAATAATGAAATATATACATGTATATACAATTTAAAATAAGATTCATATCATGGGGGATAAGTTAAGGTTCACCTCATACCAGTTATCATACCATGCGGTATTCTGTTGTGACATGGTGAACCGTAACTCGTGATGCTAATAAGTGCATGCTGCTCTTTCAGATTTCTAGTGATACGTACTGGTCTAGGAGTAAGCCCTCCCAAGCTAGAGGCGGCAGCAGGTTTGCTGGAGGCGTCGACAACCCAGAGATCTATCACTGTCTTCCTGCGGCAATTGAACACTAGCCTGAACAATGTAATCGTAGGCTGCTGTAAGAAAAACAAAACAGAAAAGGAACTGAAGAAATTAGCCGCGGAGGGATACGACGACGGCCCACCACCAAGTCGTGAGATAATTGTGAAAGAAGGACAAATCATAAGGATTACATTTAGAGGAAATATACATTGTACAACCGAGAACGCGGTGCTTGAGTTCATATATAACACGCACATTAAGTCCAAAGTACACTTCTCCATTCTTGAGACGGATCGTTTTGCACAGAAAGGTTTCAACTGCTACAGAGGTTTCTCTCAGATTTACACCAACGTGTTAGTACCCAAACCGGTACCGCCATCAGACAAACCTAAACAGAAGCAGATCGTAACAGAAATGATGGAAGAGGAGAGATTAGTTGCTGAATTACTCATGAGCATCCCCAAGGTTGGTTCTGTGAATAACGCCTAAGCATTTATCATTATCATGTATATGGCAACATTAAGTTGATTTGGTTGTGGTGAGTGTAACCACATACACGTCAGAGGATTGTACACTAGATATTAGCACCTTTCAATACAAGTTGAGAGTTAGATACAGCAAAAATGAATTAAACTACACCATACAGCTGCTTTGTCTTTCTATGACTCGTCAGTGATGTTAAAGGCCTAAAATGTTGCTACCGAGGAAAATGAAATTAGGCGAAAGAAATATCAAATCAAATCAAAACGTGGCATACAGGTTACGGCAAATCCATATAATAAGCACATATTAATCGCTAAAATGAATCCAATGCTTAAGAAGTTAATGACATACTTTTGATAACAAAACTTTTAGACCAGAGTCATACGGTAGGTGGTTCGGTTGCGCAAGCCCTGATGGACATCAAAATATCACAATGACTTCTGAAAATATCTACACTTCAAAATGTCTTATTCTAATGAATTATATTATTATAAGTATGTATTGTTTCTTTTCTAGCCGGAACCAGAGCCTCCCAAACCACTCTGTACTGCTCCTATTAAAATCAATGCAGAAGGTAAACAGGTGTAACCGTCTTATATATCAGTACTCTTAAAACATGTGTCAATGATCATGATTGATTTTCCTGAACATGGAAAGCCTTAATTCAACAACAAGTTTAATACAGGGAATGCACACCCACTTTTCGATCCTTTGGTTACAACTATGTTTAATGTTTAGCTTTGCCTATTCTCCAATACAAAATATTTTAACAGCAAGAGCAAAGGGGCGTAACTTCCGTTGTAACACACACACAACTTTTCAAACTTGAGCCCATTCACAGGTGTAGTTATGGACATGGAAAGTACTCGAATGACATAACTTGGGTAGCTGTCAATTCTAAAACTGAATGCCATGTGCATGTCTTGAATCTTAAATTTCATTATGACTTTGATGAAGCTTTACTGAATACCATAAGCAAATTTGTTTTAAATGTTTTTGAATATTTTGCTTCTATAGGATGTATAAAAAGATTATTATTGATGAAATCATGTATAACATGGAGTACGGGGAGTATAACGTTAAGATATGATATTTGCATATACCACTGTGCATTGTACAGGTCCTGATACACAGGATGTACTCCTGTACCTAGCTGGAGAACTCGGGGAGGAGTGGAAGAAATTAGCTCAGTATCTCAACCTCAAGAGCGTGCGCATCCAGGCCATCCTAAGACAGAACAACTTGAACCCTGACCCCAAGAAGATCCGATATGACATGTTAGTCACATGGGCAAAGCGGATTCCGCGAAGTGCAAATAAGGTATGCAATGAACCGGAAGCGTAAGATGGTGTACTTGGATGGTATTCTTTCGCAGTATTACCATTACTCGTTACTGCTTTTTAAATGGAAGTTTCCACCTGCTGTAATAGTAACTTAATTAGTTTTAAATTGAATTTGATGACAAAACAGCAACAAACTAAAATAAAACGGCCATTTCTTTGGTTTTTCATAATTTAAAATTAACCATTATTCAATTGTACTGCAGATGAAAATTAATGTGTACGTGATACGCCACCAATGATCAACCAGTTTCCCAGTCGGCATTATTTAAGATGAACTTTAGTTGGGGCTGTATTTCGCGAAATATGCATGTGGGGTTTGTTGTCAAAGGTATACTTTTCTATTACTTTATTTCAACATTTAATACTAGAGTAATTATCATTGTCATTGAATATACTAACTTTGATGCTGTCAGATGGACATATTGGCGCATGCTCTTCTGGCAAGTGGACGAGGAGACCTCGCGGAGGAACTGAGAGAACGAGACACAGAATTCCGCCGTAGACGAAGTGCTGCCCTGCGAGGTATTAGGTGTACATTGTACATCGAATGGGTCATTTGATATTTTATATAATTTGAAATAATAATCTATATCCATTAAGATAGAGCTATGAAAATCCCATGAAAAGTTCATATACACTTATATACATAATTATTATAGGGTAATACACATAATATATCATAACATAATACATAATATAATTTCATTGCTTTAAAATTAATTTTGCAATGCCTACTAGTGAATGTAATGCATATGCCATTCTTCTTTTGTCACTGAAGTCACATACCGGTAGGGTATATCGAACCCATTATAGTTTCGTTAAGACCACATACGTCGACTCATTTGATTGTGCTCAGAAGAAAAGAGCTGACCCCTGTCGAATCAGGAATGTCTGCTTTGTCCTCGTCTGCATTTTATCAATACTACCACAAACAATCTTGATAGTTACTTTTTCGCTTTTGCTCTCATCTCTCTAACCATCATACAATGATAACAATGTTACTACACCTCCCATTCGCTTATATAACATCATTTGTCCCTGTATGTTAGTATTGTGTTTATAAATCGCAAGTATCGAATATATAAACAAATTCTGTCTGGCAATAGATACTTACCTGAACCGAGCCTTCGTTAAGGTAGCCCAGAATCCGACCGCTGTAAAGGAATGGAAGACGATCGCCAGACGACTTGGTGTCTCAGACATGGATGTGACAGAAATTGAACGGACCTAAGCCTTCCATCCAGGAGAAGTGTTATCACAGTCTTCGCAGGTGGCAGACAACCGTCGGCGAACAGGCGTCCCTTCCGGTGCTTGGTGCTAAACTGCGTCTGTGCAACTACAGAGGACTCGCGAGTACGTAGCATTGCTTATGAGAATCACTAAATGAATTGCTCAAATACCCTGCATGATGTATTAATAACTAAGGTTAAATCTAATAAAGTCGAAAAGATTCTGTTTGCAAACGGTCAATTCTTTTCACTTTTTTTCCCCGCGATTTTGAGGAATTAAGACTTATCGACAATTTACGTATAACGTCATTATGACTTACAATTCATATAAAATCTGCCTGTTTTGTCATTTTGCAGGGGACATCGAAACGATTGGATGAGGTGAATCGGTTGAAGGATACGAATGGGTGTTCTCATTAACAATGTGGCAGTAAATATTGCAATCTATTCGGCAACAAAAGAAAAATTCCAATACCGCCATAACTGCACCTGCATCGGAATAGTGAAAATTGATTTCAAACAAGCGGATTGAGATATTTTCTGATGATATCAAAGGCCACGCGATAGAAAAAACATAGTTGTTTGTTACATAATTAATATAGCTGGAAATTGTTCCTTGATATATGTACGTAGTGAGACAAAGTTCCTTTTGATTTTTATATTATTTTTTTATGAAATATGTTTTAATTGTTATTGTTTTCGGGGTTTTTTTCTTATTTACTCAATAATTCTTAAATCTTCATATCAACATTTAAACTTTATCTGAATTCATGAAAATCAATTATTTTACTTTA